>NW_012116477.1:1290335-1338075 GCF_000951035.1 Colobus angolensis palliatus
CTTTTTTTGTATTATTAGTAGAGATGGGGTTTCACCATGTTGGCCAGGCTGGTCTCGAACTCCTGACCTCAAGTGATCTGCCCGCCTTGGCCTCCCAAAGTACTGGGATTACAGGGGTAAGCCACCATGCCCAGCCTGTTCACTGTTATTAACAGAACCTGCCCTCTCTGCAGGAGCGAATTTCTCTAACCAATCTCTCCTGAGGTTCTTGGATAGATCGTAATTCTTGGCCACCCGGCTTGATGGCAAATTTCAAATAGTTGGGCAATAACATCCCGTTTCCAGGTCCACTTGGGCTGATGTGGGGGACCCTGTGCTGGTGTAAGTTTTCTTCGCTGAACCTTTGCAGTGGCCGCTGCTGTGCTGCAGGTGAGCAGTGTTGCAAGAGAAAGTAAACACCCAAACTGGTTAAACCAACAGCGTCCTGTTGATTCAGAGCTCGTAAAATACAAGAGCCCCCCGAGCCACTTTATGACGTGCCAGAATCCAGGGGCAGGAGGGAAGCCTGGGGAAGTCCCTTTGCAGGGGCCACCTTGAAGCTTAAGCTGGAGCAGAGGTCAAGACTTCACCCGCAGGCCTGAGCCAGGCCCTCAAAGATGACTTTAAAAGAAAGGTGCCTGGTTTGGTTGGAAAACTGCAGGCTGTGTGGTTTGGATTGTCTGCAATCTCAGAAATGAATGCGAGAAAGGGGGGCTGATGAGGAGGGTGGGCGCAAGTCTGGGAGGCCCACTGGGCTTCCTGAGAGCCCTCCCAGCCACCCTGGACCTGTCACCCTAATTAGCAGCCATAGGTGATAAGGAGGTTGCATCAGAGAGCAATAGAGAAGTAGAGCTCAGGAGGGTAATTTGGGCTGCTGTGCGCTGGCTTCAGTTCCTCTTTCAAAAGCTAATGACTCTGCCTCTGGGTTCTCTGAAGACTGGGGCCTGCCCTGGAGGAGTTCCCCATCCTCAGCTGGCCTCTTAAGTGTGGAACTTAGCTCTTAAGCAAATGTGCATGACAAGTCACCCAGAAAGATTGTTAAAACGCAAATGTCTGGCTTCTGCCCAAGAGATTGGGGCACAGTGGGTGAGGGATGTGGACTGGTCATCTGCATTTTTATCTAGCACCTTCTGACCCTGTGTTGGTGGGGGAAGGTTCTGCTACAGGTGACCTGGGAGCCACACTTTGAGAAACTCTGGCAATCGGGGTCAAGAAACCTGTGCTGGGATCATAGGCATGGCCGAGGCGTGTGGATCGCCGGAGCTCAGGTGTTTGAGATCAGTCTAGGCAACATGGCAAGATCCAGTCTCTATTAAAAAAAAAAAAAAAAGAAGAAACCTGGGTTATGGCTCAGGATTCACTGAGAACAGCAGCGACCATAGAGGTGACCTGTGTACACACATGCATGTGTTTGGTACATATATGGTAAAATATATAAGACAACAATGTCTGTGGCTGGCACATACAGCCTCTCAGAAGCTACAGCTTTCAGTGTTGCTAACCTTGCTGACCCGTGTTTATTAAGCCAGAAGCGCTTTTGATGAACTTGTTTAATCTTCATAATAACCTGTGAAGTGGGACTATTAACAGCCCCATTTTACAGATGGGGAGACTGAGGCTCAGAGCTGTGAAAATCGCTACAAGGATCACCCGGGGGGTGTCCAACACTATAGCCTTCACCAAGAGCAGGTGCTGCCCTTCACTGAAGCCGAGCTCTGAGCATCTGTCCTCTCCTGTCTAGATGGGAGTAACAGTGTCTTCCTTGCTATAGGGCTATGACTTAAGGGTTTAAACAAATAAAATGTTTTGAAAATAACTTAGCAAGAAAAAGAGGGGCAATTTTGAAAGTTAACGATAGCAAAGACTATCATGTCTCACGCTGTTACTGTGTGCTAAGCAGCGGCCATTTTGCTTTCTATAGGGTGTTTTCTCCTATTGTGGTAAAATACACATAAAATTTACCCTTTTAGCTATTTTAAAATATACAATTCAGTGCGTGAAGCACACTCACAATATTGTGCAACTGCCACTACTCTGTAGTTGCAGAACTTTTTTTTTGAGACGAAGTCTTGCTTTGTCGTCCAGTCTGGAGTGTAGTAGCACGATCTCGGTTCACTGCAACTTCCGCCTCCTGGGTTCAAGTGATTCTCCCACCTCTGCCACCTGAGTAGCCAGGATTACAGGTACATGCTACCAGGCCAGGTCAATTTTTGTATTTTTTTTTTAGTAGAGATGGGGTTTAACCATATTGGTCAGGCTGGTCTCGAACTTCTGACCTCAGGTGATCCACCTGCCTCAGCCTCCCAAAGTGCTAGGATTCCAGGCGTGAGCCACCGCGCCCGACCAAACTTTATCATTTTTGCTTATGAGGAAACTGAGGCACAGAGAGCTGAGAGCTGCCACTCAAAGGTCACACAGTGAGTAAACTATGAAGACAGAACTTGAACCTGGACAGAGTGACATCAGGCTGAGAAAACCCCATCTGGCCTGCAGAAGTTTTTTTTACCACCAGAGAAAGACACACCTCCTATGTTAGCAGCCACTGCCCAGTTTCCACCCCCAGCAAGCCCCGATCTGCTCTCCGTCTCTCCGCGTTTGTCCGTTCTGGCCAATTGACATAAATGGGATCGCATGCCATTTGTCCTTTTGTGTCTGGCTCCTTTTACTTCGCCTAATGGTTTCAAGGTCCACCCATGTTGTGGCATGGAATAGCACTTCATTCCTTTTCGTGGCTGAGTAATATTCTGCATGGATATACCATGCTTTGTTTATCCATGTATCCGTGGATGACCATTTGGGTTGATATTTGATATTTTACCATTTATGTACTGACCGCATCCATATATTCATATGCAGGGTCTTGATGAGGGCAGGTACTGTTATGACTTTACAGAGGAGGCATCTGTAACTCAGAGAGGTGAAGTGACTTGTCCAGGGTCACAGAGCAGGGGTGGCAGATGCAGGACTCAAAACCATGGCTTTCTGACCCCAGAACCAGCAGTTAATGATGTATTCTCTTGCAGCTCCCAGGGCCCTGCATTGCCCTGTAGTGATGGTACCACAGATCAAACCTGGCTGTGGCCTCTTGGAATCATTTGAAGATTGTTTTTGTTTTTGAGACAGAGTCTCGCTCTGTCGCCAGGCTGGAGTGCAGTGGCGTGATCTCGGCTCACTGCAACCTCTGCCTCCCGAGTAGCTGGGACTACAGATGCATGCCACCACGCCCAGCTAATTTTTTTTTTTTTTTTTTTTTGCAGTTTTGGTAGAGATGGGGTTTCACCATGTTGGCCAGGATGGTCTTGACTTCCTGACCTTGTGATCTGCCTGCCTCCGCCTCCCAAAGTGCTGGGATTACAGGCATGAACCACTGTAGCTGGCTTGAAGATTTTTTTTTTTTTTAAGGTAAAAACGATGCTGGTGTCCTGATCCTCAGATCATTTAAGTCAGAATCTCTAGAACAGCTGTTCTCAACCAGGGATGATTTTGCACCCGTCTTCCCCAGGGGATATCCAGCCTTGTCTGGAGACAATCTTGGTTGTCACAACCTGGGGGTGGGGTGCTCCTTGCATCTGATAGGTAGAACCCAGGGATGCTGCTAAACATTGTACAATGCCCAGGACACGCCTTGCCTGCTAGCCACAAAGAATTATCCAGCTCCAAATGGCAATGGTGTCAAGGTTGAGAAATCTTGCTTTAGAATTGGACCCTGGGCCGGACACAGTGGCTCATGTCTATAATCCCAGCACTTCGGGAGGCCGAGGCAGGCAGATCGCTTGAGCCCAGGAGTTCAAGACAAGCCTCAGCAACATGGCAAAACGCTGTCTCTACAAAAATAAGTAGGATGTGGTGGCACACACCTGTAATGCCAGGTACTCGGGAGGCTGAGGTGGGAGGATCACTTGAGCCCAGGAGGTGGAGGCTGCAGTGAGCCATGATGCCACCACTGTACTCCTGCCTGGGTGGCAGAGTGAGAGGGTGTCTCACAAAAAAAAAAAAAAAGGAGGGGAGGGTGTGGGTGTCAGTATTTTTAACTTCCCATTCAAATTGGCCAGGGCTAAACAGAGCTGCTCAAACGTGATAGTGCACAAGAATCACATGGGCTCCTTGTAAAACGGCAGATCTGGGCTCGGTAGGTCTGGGGTGGGGCCTGAGGTGTACGGCGTGTCTGACAAGCTCCCCAGTGATGCCAGCGCCTCTGGCCCGCACTTAGAGTTGTGAGACTAGAATACAGCTAAAGGCATACAGGCAGCCGGACTAGATTCTCACTGTTTTCTCTTTTTTCTGTCTCTTTAGATTTTCATTAAAAAAAAAAAAACGTTTTCCTTCAGGTAGGAGGTAGGAAATGCAGACTTGGCAAAGGTTGAATCTGTTGGTTGCTGAGACTATGAGGCTTTGAAGGGAGAAGCAATGAGGCTGCCGCAGGAAAGAGGAGCCGTGTTCACAGCAGTGTGCAGTGATTCACAGCTCAACTGTCCGCGCCAGCCTCCCGCCCAGCACTGAGAGCTTGCAGCCCCTTCCAGTCCCCAGCCCGCCTGGCCACAAGCCTTGGGCTGGCTTGCCCAGTAGCGATGACTCAGGCTTTCCACCTGTAAAACGGGTGGGATGCTCTCGCCATTGCACCACCCATCCCCGGGGCCAAAAGCCCCCAGCTGCTCCCCAATTTCATCAAAGGCAGATCTTCAAAGCCTGAACCTGCAGCTGCTGTTCTTGCTGCTAATAAATCTCATTTGTGGCAGCTCAATTAGGAAGTCATCACAAAACTTTGATATTGAAAGAAAGGATTAATAACCCAGCCCATGTGGGAGAGATTAGCCGCTTCTGCGGAGAGATCTTTGTAATCTATCCTTGTAGCCAGCAGCTCCTGGGGCAGTGCTGGCAGGCGGATCTCTGGGAACAGGGCGCCTGGGCTGAGCTGGGGTTGGGAAAAGCCATCAGGGGATTGGTCTGAGTTGCTGCTGGGTGGCACTTTCAAGGTGGAGTGTCTGGAAGCCTCTGGCTGGTACACAGTGACTCCTGAAATGTTGCCAAGTGCATCGATGCTCCATTGAGTGGCCCCAGCAGATGCAGGGGGATGCCAGTGGCCTGGAGGCCCAGGCAAGGCAGGAGGGAAGGGTTAGAATTGGTCTGTGGGCCTCACGCGGTTGCTGCCCAGGCTCCCGGATGGGGAGGTCTGCAGGCTCCTGGCATGGAAGGGGCTGGCCCTCTGCCCAGTTCTCTGGGCTTAGGGAGGAATGCCAAGAGCTCAGACTGACTCACCCCAGGGGGCGGGCCCGGCCTCTTGGCCCATGCTGGAAGGAGAGAGGCCTGAGGAGGCGGGGCCCTGGCTGTGGCTGGGACCTGTTTCTTGCCTGCCCTAGGAAGATGGCTGGAGCAGGTTTTCATTCTTTTCTGCAGCCTGACTTCTAGAATAGGTGACTGCTAGTTAACCTAAGAGATTGGGCTCTGGAGCTGGAGAAACCTGCTTTTGAGGGTTCAAATCTAAGCTTCACCATGGATCCTTGGCCAAGCTGTGACCTTACTTCTCTTAGCTTTGGTTTTCTCCCCAGTCAAATGCGAATCATTTTAATACTTCCTTCCTCAGAGGGTTGCTATGAGCATTCAAGTATAGCATTCTGGTTTAGTGCTCAGCAGAGGCCTTTCCTGTTCCTCCATTTTTCATTTATTACAAATATAGATGAGGACATAGATATAAATAGATGTATTGAGAATACCTATTGGGAGATACAGACATATCCATATCCATTCATCCACCCACCTACCCACTCACTCACTCATCCACCCACCTACCCATTCACCCATCCATCCATCCATCCATCTATCCATCCACCCATTCACCTATCCGTCCATCCATCCACCTATCCGTCCATCCATCCACCTATCCACTCACCCACCCACCCATCCATCCATCCATCCATCCACCCACCCACCCATCCACCCATCCATCCATCCACCCATCCATCCATCCACCCACCAACTACTATGTCCTTCTCCTAGGTTCTCGGCACTATTCCTGGCCCAGGC
Organism: Colobus angolensis palliatus; assembly: GCF_000951035.1. Lineage (NCBI taxonomy): Eukaryota > Metazoa > Chordata > Mammalia > Primates > Cercopithecidae > Colobus > Colobus angolensis. The sequence goes on from NW_012116477.1 coordinate 1,296,336, forward strand.
TTATAGCAGTACACAAAGCAAAGCCCCTCCTTCCTGGGCTTACATGCTAGTAGGGGAAAGATGAAAGAAGATAAACCAATACAAGCTATATATAATGTATCTGAAAGTGAAAAGCTCTATGGAGAAAAGCAAAGTAGGACAGAGAAAGCAAAGGTGACAGAGAATGAGAGAGAGGGACCAGGCTGGGTACTGCTGTTTTAACTCTGGGGAGGGGGTGGGGTGGGTTAAAGAAGCCTCTCAGAGGAGGTGACAGCTAAGTAGAGACCTGCAAGAAGTGGAGAAGGGAGCCATGTAGGTTACTGGGGAGGACAGACACTAGAAAGTGCAGATGCTCAAAGGTAGGAGTGTGCTGAGTATGTGTGAGAGATAGAATGTTCTAGAAGTATGGCTGGAGCAGAGTGAATGAGGGAGAGTTCTAGAAAAGGACATCATGGGAGTAGATCATGGATATCTTAAAGACTATGTTAAAGATCATAAATGAATTCCAAAGACAATATATCTAAACCTTCAGGTACTATATCCCAAGCTTAGCATACATGATGCCTTCATGTTTTGACTGACATCAAATGTACAAAGAAAGGATAAACTTTAACAAAGGAAACCTCTTATAAAGAAGTTGATTTGCCCATCCCTTTATAAAAGGATAAAGAAAACCAATTCTCATGTACCTGTCCTCCTTATAAGGACAACAGGCAGCCTCTGGCTTCCTGTAAGAACAGGCCTCTGTCCCTTGATTCATGAAAACGAAATGTGTTGTTAGAGGGAAATTAGCTCAAATGACTTAGAGCACTTTCACAAGGCATAACATTTGTACAGTCATTGATTGTCAGGGGTGATGTTTCCACATTTTAGATAACAACAGGTGACACAGGTGGGCAGAGCATGTCATGTCTCAGTACCCTGAAATCAGACCTCCTCTTTTGAGCAGACATCTCCCCTCGTCACAGTGACTTCTCTCTCTTTTGCCTGCAGCCCAGCGATCTGCTCACGAGCTGCCCATGGTTGAAAGACAAGACACAGACAGCTGCCTGGTCTATGGCGGCCAGCAAATGATCCTCACGGGGCAGAACTTTACGGCTGAGTCCAAAGTCGTGTTTACTGAGAAGACCACAGGTCGGTGGAGTTTTGAGCTCTTTCTCTGTCCCCCAGAACCATTCAAAAGTGACCATCTCTTTCTTCCATACAGCATTGGTTTTGGAGGGTGGATCCCACCATGCAGTTTTATACCCTGCTCTTTTCACTCAGTGTATCTTCAGGGATTGTGGTGGCCACACCGTTCACCATTGCATGAATGTGCCCTTCTACATTTTAACTCTTCTAGGTCAGTTTGACAGAAAATAAGATGATCCCCCACCCTCAACCCTTTTTTAAAAATTGCTTTTTTTACATAAGGAAGGAAATTTTAAAAACTTTTTGCTGTTATCAAGAAGGAAGGCCAAACAGCAAAGTGATAAAGCATGCATTCTCTGGCCCTGGATATCTTGGGTTCAAATTCTGGCTTTGCTATCTGCTTGCTCTGTGATCCGAGGCATATTACCTAACCTTTCTGTGCCTTAATTTCCTCATGTATAAAATGATAGTAACAAAATTTCTTACCCCATGGAGTTGTCATGGCGGTTAAATGAACTAATACATGTCACATAATTATAATAGCGACAAGTACAGCATAAGCCAATTGATATTGGCTACTTTTATTTTTATTATAAGTAGTTCTGCAGTTAATCATCTTATACTTCTAGGATTAATAAATCTTGTACATGAATCTATATGTATATCTTTTTAGTCTATTGAGGGTTTATTCCCAGCAGTGGAATTTTGGAGAGTCATTCTGAAGACTTTAAATACGTATTGCTAAATTACCTTCCAGAAATCTACAAATTGACATTTCCATCATGTCAGTCATAGTTTCACCCCATCCCAGAAATGCCATTTTTTTTAATTTAAAAAAATCATTGTGAAATTGGTACTTCTTTCTACTTTGCATTTCCTTGCTATGAGAGGCATAGCGTTTTGTTTATTCACCAGGTGTATTCTTTCTTTGGTGCACTGTCAGTGTCTTTTTCAGTGGGTATGTGGTAGAAAAGATGCTGATCTGAAGTAGGAAAATATCAGATTAAGCAATAATTAATGAAACAAATGTGTTGTTAGAAGGAAATTAGCTCAAATAACTTGGGACACTTATTTTGGACACTAGAACCAATTTTCTTTTTCCTTAACAGACATGATTTCAGTAGGTTACTTCAAAGGGGTGTTGATGTGTATCTGTGTGTTTATTGTCCTTAGAACAATCCGAGAACATAACAGGTGGGTTGTCCGGTTAGAGGGATTGTGCACTGCACAAGGGCACCTTCTCTGAGGGCTACCATTCAAATTGGATACATCCCCAGTTTACATATTAGTAAGACAACTTCTGGCAGGTGGAAGCAGACTGTCTTAGGCAAAGAATGCTTCTTCCAATCTCACACAAATCATCCTTTTGGGATGGGCTGGACATGTGACCAGACATGGGGTGTGATAACTGCATTCTCACAGTTGGAAGCATAACAGGAGGCAGAATTTATTTTAAAAGGGTTTGGTGACGAATTTGCAAAAAACAACAAAAAAGGTATTAAGTAAGGCTGTGGCAGTGGGAAGGGAGATGCAGGGATGTGTCGGGGAGTGGTTTAGAAGGCAGATTTCACTGAGGTTTGATGGGATGTAGTGGTGTAGAGAGGCATTAAGAATGCAGGTGGCAGGGCCAGCCACCAGGCAGGCTGCGTGCCACCCGGGCAGCTCTGCTACTCACCGGTGGTGTCACCTGCTGAAAGTCTCCCTCATCTATCCCCACCTGAAAAGCAGGGACAGTGACAGTGCCTACCACAAAGGTAAAGTCTGAATGAATTCAAGCAAGCTTAGCACCAGAAGTGCTCGGTAAGGGACAGGGGCTGCTGCTGTTTTTCTGGAGCTGCTGTGGATGGGGAAGGAGAAGAGGTTGAGTGTTGAGATTGTTCAGTTCACGTGGTGCGCTTGGCCAGCTGAGCTTTAGCACGCAGGGGAGGAGGTCTGTGTGGGGATGAGGTTGGGCAGGGAGGATGGGTTCCCTTTTGGAAGTGGAAGTGTTGAGTCTGATGTACCCATGGGCCTTCTTGGATGAACCATGATCTCACCTCTGTGGAAAGGCAAGAGATGGGGAGGTACGTGGCCACGTGGTCTCGACTAAGAAACCAGATCCTGGCTGCAGATGTTATCTCGGGAGCTGTCAGCAATGAGATCCCAGGTGAAGTCCTGGGAATTGGCTCTGACCTCCCAGGATGGCCTCTAGTGTGAGAAGGGGAGACTTAGAAGCTGAGAGCCACAGACTTTAAAGGTGGCAGAGGAGGAGCTACCACAGCAGGAGGAGGAGAACCAGGGGGATCTGGTGCCCTGGAGACCAAGGGAAGGAGACCTGGGAAGGGTAAGCAGAGGCTTACCCTTGCATGCTATGAAGGTCACAGAGCCCGGGGTCAGCCTGAGAGTCCAGAGAATGGGGGGCCTCTGGTGATTTGAATCACATGCACCCAGGTCACGGTGAGCTGAGCAGTGAGCTGAGGAGTAACGTTGCTTGAGGGATCAGAGATGATGAAGGTAGAGTCTGCTGCAGGCAAGAAGACTCTGCACCAGCGGTCCCCAACCTTTTCGGCACTAGGGACCAGTTGCATGGAAGACAGTTCTTTCCAACGGTTGGGGAGGTGGGCTGATGGTTTCAGGATGATTCAAGCACATTATTACGTTTATTGTGTACTGTATTTTTATGATTATTACATTGTAATATATAATAAAATAATTATATAACTCACCATCATGTAGAAACAGTGGGAACCCTGAGCTTGTTTTCCTGCAACTAGATAGTCCCGTCCAGGGGTGATGGGAGACAGTAACAGATGATCAGGCATTAGATTCTCATAAGGCGTGCGCAACCTAGATCCCTCGCAAGCGCAGTTTACAGTCGGGTTCACACTGCTATGAGAATCTAATACCTGGCTCATCTGACAGGAGGTGGCGCTCAGGCGGTAATGCAAGTGATGGGGAGTGGCTGTCAATACAGATGAAGCTTTGCTCACTCACCCGCCACTCACCTACTGCTGTGTGCCCAGTACCTGTCTGTAGTCTGGGGTTGAAGACCCCTGGTCTATACCACATTGTTAGCCTCAGCATTATTGACAGTTTGGCCCAGATAAGCACTTGGCAGGGGCGCTGTCCTGGGCACTGTAGGATGTACGACAGCATCCCCAACCTCCACCCACTTGACGCCAGTAGCGCGGCCCAAATGATGACAACCAAAAATGCCTCCAGACCTTGCCAAATTTGCCCTGGCAGGGAATATTGCCCCTGGTCAACAACCGCTGGTCTATGGCTTAGAAATTTTCAGGAAAGACAAGGAAAGGAAAAGAAGAGCATGAGGAAAAATCAGAATCAGGGTCACCTTAAGCCTTCCCCTGTGCTCTCAGCAGTGCAGGCCCAGCGTCTGCTTGGCGGAATGGCTGCACAGCTTCCCTGAGCCGTCCTGCAAAGTAGGGTGCGGGGAGGAGGCCTGGCCTCTGCTTGCTTTGCCTTGAGGGGCTGACCCAGCCGCACAGGGCTGTTGCCTGAGTGGTCTCTGTTTACACTGAAATCTTTCTGTATATCTACTTTTAATCCTTTTTTTAAAGAAACAATGTTTTGAGACACCAGCTCTGTCACCCAGGTCGGAGCTCAGTGGCATAATCATAGCTCACTGCAGCCTCGACCTCTTGGGCTCAAGCGGTCCTCCCACCTCAGCCTCCCAAGTAGCTGAGACTATAGATGTGCTCCACTGTGCTCAGCTAATTTTTAAATTTTTTTGTAGGGACATGGTCTTGCCATGTTGCCCAGGCTGGCCTCCAACTCCTGGGCTCAGGTCATCCTCCTGCTTCAGCCTCCCAAAGTGCTAGGATTACAGGCATGAGCCACTATGCCCAGTCTAATCCTGTTTTTAAAATAGCAATAGAGCATGAACATATTTTCAGTTATTTAATAAATATCCTTTGAGAACCTTATTTTATTTGGGGTTTTTTGTTTGTTTGTTTGAGACAGAGTCTTGCTCTGTCACTCAGGCTGGAGTGCAGTGGCATGATCTCAGCTCACTGCAACCTCCACCTCCCAGGTTCAAGGTGATTCCTGCCTCAGCCTCCCGAGTAGCTGGGATATTACAGGCATGCGCCACCGCACCCAGCTAATTTTTGTATTTTTAGTAGAGATGGGGTTTCTCCATGTTGGCCAGGCTGGTCTCGAACTCCTGACCTCAGGTGATCCACCTGCCTCGGCCTCCCAAAGTGCTGAGATTACAGGCATGAGGCACTGTGTCCGGCCTGGGAACCTGATGTTAAATGGATGCTTTGCATTCCATCAGGTTGGGTACTTGATTTAACTGTATTCCCTTTTACTGGGCATTAGGCGGCTTCCAACTTTGTGGTATTAAAAGCCACTCAGCAATGAACACCTCCTGCATTTATTTTGTCAGCTAAGTAAACACTCATGCTCTCAATCCAGGTTGCTTGTGTTCAAAACCCGGTGCCACTACTTTCTAGCCATATGACTTTGGGCAGGTTACTTAGCCATTCTGGGCAGTGGTTTCCTCATCTGTATATTGAGGATGAAGACATTCCTACCCATGCGCTGGCCCTGAGATTAAGAGTTCATATGTGTTAAGTACTTATAACAATGCCTGGCATGTAGTAAGTGTTTAATAAAGGTATGTGATTACTTCTTGTTATTGCTGTTGCCTAAGGTTAAGGCCTTTATATGGTATAATGGATTCAAGAGGTGCATTTTTGAGTATCTTGATATACTTTGGGGCAGGTTTATTTTTCAGGTGATGGACCAACATAAAATATGCTGTACAACAAGAATTTGCTAGGCTCTCATAAGTCAGAGATCAAATTGATGTGGCTAGGGTAGAGGCTAGTTAACACCAGGAAATACATTTGGAGGATCAGGAAGAGGTCAGAACAGAGTTCTCTCAGGGCCAGGTAGATACATGGCCTTGGTTTGGTCTGGGCATGGGTAAGGTAATAGAGAGTCACAGTGGCTTGTTGAGCAGGGGAGGGGCATGAAATGTCAATGACCAAGTAAGCATGGCCTGTCCAGCTTTGATGCATCTCCAGTACCAGGAAGCCATCCTGCTGGCCTTCTTCTGACCTTCACAAGAAGCAAACAGCCTTAAAGCGCCTCATCTGTGGTGGGGAAAATGCTAATAAGAGGTGAATACTGGCTGACACGATGGCTCAAGCCTGTAATCCCAGCACTTAGGGAGGCTGAGGCAGGCAGATTGCCCAAGGCCAGGAGTTTGAGACCAGCCTGGCCAACATGGTGAAACTCCACTAAAAAAAACCAAAAATCAGCCGGGCGTGGTGGTGTGCGCCTGTAATCCCAGCTACTTGGGAGACTGAGGCAGAAGAATTGCTTGAATCTGGGAGGTGGAGGTTGCAGTGAGCCAAGATGGCATCACTACACTCTAGCCTGGCGGACAGAGCGAGACTCCATCTCAAAAAAAAAAAAAAAAAAAAAAAAAAAAAAAAAAAAAAAAAAACAAAGGAAAAAAAGATGAATACTTCCTGCTCATGCCTAGTTGGCAGAGCCTCCACAGGGAGGGGGCGTTGCTGATGGAACTGTGCAGGGAAGAGTTTGAGGCTGGATCCTACCAAGTTCCTTATGGTGTTAGGAGCCAGCCAGCTTTTAAGCACTCTGGGAGTTTAATTATTCTGAAGCTATCCAAGGGCATCAATTAAGCATTTGTGGAATGAATGAATGAATGGCATTTATTCTCTAGCTTCTATTCTCTTGGTTTCAAAAGAAATTTCATATTTACCTCTTGAAGGCAGGAAAACACAGCCTGTTTCAGCTGTGAAAAGTTGGCTGTTAAGAACAAGAGTAATAATCACAGGTCCTATTACTGGCCATGTCTGCAGGCAGCCCTGTGCCTGCCACTTTCCGTGTGTGGTCTCATCTAAGCTGGCACCCGTGGGAGGCAGACAGTTTAGCTTGAAGAATCCAGGGGACTCGTCCACAGGTGAGATTCAGCATTGACCTGTCATTCAACCTCTTGGGGCCTCAGCTTCCCTGTCTGTAAAATGGGATAGTGACAATCCTTCTTTCCTAAAGTTAAATATGTAAATAAGCAGCATGCACTTAGTGCTCATGGGATGTTCATCATTATTTTTTGAAATGGGGTCTCACGATGTTGCCCAGGTTGGCCTTGAACTCCTGGGCAACACAGTGAGTTCAACATAATGGACTCCAGCGATCCTCCTGCCTCAGCCTCCTGAGTATTTGGGATTACAGGCGTGTGCTTTTGTTATTATTTTTATGGTCTTGCAGTATTCATTGCTCAGGACATAGTCATCATTCAGTTGATACATACTGACCCAAGTGCTGGCCTAGGGGGGGCTGTAACCCACAGTGGTCGCCAGCACAGCTGTGATGTCGGATGGCCTGGGTTCAAATCACTGATCTGCCTTTAGTAGCTGTGTCATTCTGAGTAAGTCACTTTACCTCTCTGAGCTGACATGTCCTCTTTTGTAAGATACAGATGATGATTTACTTCTCTTGGGAGGCGAGATTAAATGAGATTCTACAGGTTGGGTGCTTTCCATAGAGCTCGGAACATTGAACATGTTCGTTAGATGTTAGCTTTTTTTATTCTCATCATTATATTTTGGCTGTGGAAAGACAGAGGGAAGACTTTATCTTGTGGAACCAAGAGATATTAAAAAACAGTAATAAGTACTAATAATGAACATTATTAGTAATTTAGTAATCAGTAATTAGTAGTTCATTAATAATGAACTATGTGCCAGGCCTTATTCTAAGCACTTTGTATGTGCTAACTAATCTGATGCCTCGTAAGAGCCCTACAAGGTAGACTACTGTTTTCTCAATTTTACTGATGGGAAACTGAGCACAGAGAGGTTAAGTAACTTAGTGAAGATCACACAGCTGGTAGAGGGCAGTGGTGGGATTTGACCCCAGGCAGCCTGGCTGTATACCCCACACCTTGGACTCGGTTGTTCTAGGCTTAAAAAGCCTAGAACCAGGTTAATTTTGCATGAAGACCCTTCAGCTGCTCTGAGTCACAGGCTGGAACCATTTTGTGGTGATGGGGACCCTTGAATTATCCACTTCACCACTCTGGGCAGCAGTTTGAATCCTCCAGTGTTTCTGGCATCAAGAGGATACATTTCTGACCCTTTCATGCCTAACTAAAGAATCCCAGGTGAATGTAGTGCCTGCGTTAATGACAACAGGCAATCGGGGGTGTTAGAGACACCGTGGGCTCCTCTGCGGGGGCTGTCTGGCTCTGAGGGCTCTCTGCAGAGAGGGGGCTCGCCTTGCATTCACTGGTCCTGCTCTTTTGACCCCAAGAGCTCACCTCCCAGCCCGGGCTGCCTTCCGCAGGGGGAATCCCTGTTGCTCAACTTCTTTTTTCCAAAACTCATCCCCGTTCCCATCTCCATGGACATTTGGCCAGCAAGGGCTCTGCGGGGCGGGGCGGAACAGTTGAAGTTTTCCAAGGAAGGGGAATCCCAGCTGTTTCTCACATTAAGGAAAGGTGACAGCCTCCTGGGCTAATCTTAGCCCCGAGTTTGGTCATCGGCACCACCAGCTCCAATGTTCTTTTTATAGCTGTCGACTAAAATGGAATTGGCAGTTTCCACTCCAGCAAGATGACAAATTGGAGAGTGGTGGAAAACCAGTAGGAGAGGGGCAGTGTGGTGTTTCTTAAGTTAGAAAAGCTTGCTGTTTTGGAAAATGGCATCTTATTTATAGCAGCAATAATAATAATGATTATTATATTATTTGTATTACTATTTTTGATTATTTTGGTGACTTTCAAGAGCCTGTGTGATCTGGCCCCTGCCCATCTCTCTGACCTCAGCTTTTTTGACTCTCTCCCTGCCACTCGGCTTAGCAACACCTGGCTTCACTCTGTCCTCAAACACCCCAAGCCCATTTCTGTCTCAGGACCTTGGCTTTCTCAGTGTGCTCTTAGAATGTTCCTCCACCATTTCTTTTCTTTTTTCTTTCTTTTTTCCTTTATCTTTTTTGTTTTGTTTTGTTTTTTGAGATGGAGTCTTGCTCTGTCGCCCAGGCTGGAGTGGAGTGGCACCAGTGTGCAATCTCGACTTACTGCAAGCTCCATCTCCTGGGTTCACGCCATTCTCCTGCCTCAGCCTCCCAAGTAGCTGGGACTACAGGCGCCCGCCACCATGCCTGGCTAATTTTTTGTATTTTGTTTAGTAGAAACGGGGTTTCACCGCATTAGCCAGGATGGTCTCGATCTCCTGACCTTGTGATCTGCCCTCCTCGGCCTCCCAAAGTGTTGGGATTACAGGCGTGAGCCACTGTGCCCAGCCTCCTCTACCCTTTCTTTTCAAGCCTGCTGCCTCCTATTCCTCCCAGTCTCGGCTCAAAGGTCACTTCTTCCACGGGGTCCTCCTTGACCGTCATTCTGAAGTTGTCCCACTTCCCCAACACCTTGTCACCTTTTGTGCCACTGCCCGGCTCTGTTTTCTTGGTGGCACTTAGCGCTGTTGAAATCACCTTGCCGGTCTGTTCATTTATCACCTGGTCTCTCATGCTGGACTCTTAGTTCCTTGACAGCAGAGACTCAGTGTTTGCTGCTGTATCCTCAGCATCCAGAGTGGTCCCCGGCACACAGTAGGTGCTCATTTGTGTCGTTGAATGAATACATCTCTTTCAGTCGTCACTCCAGCCCTGAGAAACGGGCAGCATCATTCCCATTTTACAGATGAGGTAACTGAGGCTCATAGATGTCAAGTCATGCACCCCAGGTCAGCCCACAACTGGTGCCAGAGGTAGAATCCCAAGGCAGCATTTGTCATCAACTCCAGAGTAATTTTTTCTAGTCATGTCAGAGAGGACAAAGAGAAACCAAACAGAACAATTAGGGTCTTTCCTATTTATCATTCTCAGTAATTGCTGAAAAGCCATTTGGATGTTCTCTGAAATTTAAAAAATGTGTAACCCCTCAGGCAAAGTTCACGCTGGGAAGTCCAGGCTGTTCCTGACTTCAGTGGGAACCCTGGCCCTTGGCCACATGGCCTCAGGCGGAGTCGGGGGTCCCAGCAAAACATTGCAAAACAGGAAAAAATCTAAGGACACAAAAATAAAAGTGATGTGGCAGCAGGAACCGGGTTGCCATGACTTTGAGCGACTCGCTGAGCCTGGGTGGGATCCAATGTTTTGGAAGGTTCCTTCACATGACACAGAGTTTTGGAATTTTTCGGCTGGTAAATCCTTCTTAATTCAGGCCCCCAGGCTCGGCCAACTAGCTCCCTGGCTCTCTGTGTCCCGCGGGGGTGTAGGTTGGAAACTGGCCTGCATCAGATTACTCAGCTTTGAAACTTAAATTGTTTGAAGAGAATTTTTTGTTTTGTTTTGCTGGACGATTTTCTTGGAACGGTCTGATGGCAGAGGCTCCCATCACCTGTCCAGAGGACAAATTGATTTTTTAGAAAGGAGGCGTGGGTGTGGAATTCCCTCTTTCCCACTGAGTCATCATATCCTGACATGAGTCACTTTATTACTTGGAGGTCCCCAAAGGTTGTATTTTGAGCTTTGTTTAATAAATATAAATGCATGTGCTTAAAATAATTTTTTTTTTTTTTTTTTTGCTAAATTAAGTATTTTTTCCATGAATTACTGCCCTGGAACAATCGGAACCATCTTAGAGCGGACACCTGCTCTTCCCACCTGTTTCTCTCCCTGGGTTTGGTTGTACCCGGCGTGATGTTTTCTCAAACAATAGACCTGGTATGGGAGTCTCTAGATGGGGCTTCCCTCTGAGAAATGTCAGACTTCAGGCAGGGCTGGGGCATGACTAAGGCTCTCCGGACCTTTGCCCTCAGTGACTCACGTCCCTGGTGTCAGTGGCCCCCTGGGCTGGACCCATCTCTTACCCACAGCTTTGCTGGGGCACGAAGCTGTTCTCCAAAGATGCAATCCAGATTGCAGCTCCGGAGCTGCCCTGGAGATAGAGAAAATGGTCTCGTTTTCAGGGAGCTAAATAGTTGCCTAAACTTGGTCCCTTGCATGGAAGAACAGGCTTTTAAGAATCCTGCAGTTCATTCCGTTTGCACCTATTTGAAAGAGGCCACAGAGAAATGAGTTTTTAGTTAGAAAACTCGTTGTGTCTAAGCACTTCCACCATCAGAAATTGTTCCTGGTGCCAAAGACCTTTGTGTAATTCCCACTTCAAAGGCTGGATTTTGCATCACCCAGCAGACTTGACCTGAAGCCTGGATTGGCCTCACACTATGTACCTTGGGACTCAGTTTTCCCATCTCTAAGATGGGGTTGGTGGTGTTTTAGCAATAGATGGAGATCAAGGAACTGAAACTATCGGGCACATAGTAGGTGCTCAGAAAACATCAGCTGCCCTTCTACCTGCACTGTGGGAGCCCGGTTGACTTCACACAGGGTTCAGAGGGCAGGGCCAGGCTGGTTTCTTGTCTGGGGGAAGAGTCCTTCCTGGAGAGGTGAATTTCTCTCCTGTCCTTACCCTGGAGCCATCAGACTCCTGCAGTCATAGCGTGGCAGCGGGAGGGAGTGTAACTAATGGTCTGCTTCCTCGCCTTCCCCATTTTACAGTTGGGGAAGCCGAGTCACACAGTGCGGTCTTCAGACTTCTTTGAGGTGACAGAGTTCGTCAGTGGAGGGCTGGGCCTGAAACCCCAACTTCCTGGTTCCCAGAGTAGCTGGCTGTCTGAAATGTGTGGGGATCATCCACAGATGACAGCTTAGGGCCGAGAAGGGTCACATCTAGGGTGGGACAGGGGAGGAGCTGAAATCCGGCCTCTATGTGAGATTGACCTTGACTGAGCATCCAAGTGTGCCCTTTCAGCCTCGCTCCACTCACTCAGCCCCCGGTGCTTCCGTGTTTATTGAGCACCTACTGTGTGCAGTGCCATGCCAGGCACAGGGGACGCATGGCAGGTGAGGTCTCTGCCCTTGGGGATGGACAGTCTGAAACTTGTTTATACGCAGGACACTTTCAGATGGGAAAAATGCTATGAAGCCAGGGAAGCCAGGTCACAGGCCTGAGAGAGAAAAGGGTGTGGAATTAGGGGGGAAATATAGGATGTGCAGTTAAATTTGAATCCCAAACAGTGAACTTCTTTAGTAAAAGTATGTTCTATACAATGGTAAGGAGTTTGGGACGTAAAAAGGTGTTCATTGTTCTCTGAAATCCAAGTTTAACTGAACATCCTGTATTTTTATTGGTTAAATCTGGTAACCTTAAGTAGAGAGGGGTCAGGGAGGTCTTCCTGGAGGAGATGGCTTTGAGCAGACCCCTGAAGGTGGGAAAGAGAGAGCCACAAGGACTGCTGGGAGAGTGTCCCAGGCAAAAGGAACTGCCCAGTGCCAAGGCCCCAGCGTGGAGATGAGCTTAGGGCATTTGAGGAATGGGAAGCAGGCCCAGGCGGCCGGTGCATCATGAGAGTGAGAGCTGAGCCTGGAGAGGTGCTGCGGGGGACAGACCCGGCTGGGCCCTGCAGACATGGCAAGGAGTTTGGATTGAATTCCCAAAGCCACAGGTAGTTGTTGGATGGTTTTGAGCAGGGGAGTGGCATGGTCTGGTTGATGTTTAAGAGTGCTCTGGCCATCTGTATGAACAGTGGACTTGGTGGGGGGCAGCACTCAGAGAAGCTGGGAGGTGAGTGAGCAGCTGGTCCGGTTGTCCCAGTGGGGGATGGTTGGGGGCCAAGCCCACCAAGGAAGCAGCGGGGCAGGAGACTTGGGAATCAAGGGACTTCCTTTCCAGATCTCAGTAAATCCATGTGGGCAGTGTTACCGTATTGGGCGGCTGAAATCCTGAGCTAGGGGGGCCATTCCTGAACCTCCCCCGCCCCACCCCCGTCTGCTGGGCTCATTAAGCCCATGCTTCCAGGGAGGACACGTTCTTCTGCTAGTTAGCAGTCATAAAGAGCAGACTGAAATGACTTCAACCATTTTTATTTGGCTAATTTTTAAAAGCAGGGCCAGGGCTGGGAAGCATCACGCACGGTTTCCTAACATGAACTGACACTTTGATTTCCTCCCCATTTGCCTTGAGCCCAATGGCATGCTCACAGCCCGGGTGAGGACGGATTTGCCTTCCTCCTCCCAAAAGCTTGCTCGTTTCTCCTGGAGTGCTGACACGAGCCCACAGCTTCTTCAGGCTGACTGCTAAGACTCCAGCCCCAACCCACGGCCAACCCTACTGCTTCCTGGCTGCTTTGTTCCATCGCAGGGTTAAAGAATTGCCAGCAAAGAGAAACCAGGAAACCAACCAAAGTATAGGGGCCATACATCAGCAAACGGGCTGGTGAGTGATGCCCATTCTTCTTGCATCTGGTAGGGGTTTTCTTCTGGAGTTGACTCTGCAGTGAAGTTAAAGCAAAGGCTGTAATGTCAGCTGGACGTGGTGGCTTATGCCTGTAATCCCAGCACTTTGGGAGGCTGAGGTGGGCAGATCACCTGAGGTCAGGAGTTCGAGACCAGCCTGGCCAACATGGTGAAACTCCATCTCTACTTGAAATACACAAATTAGCTGGGCGTGGTGGCATGTGCCTGTAATCCCAGCTACTTGGGAGGCTGAGGCAGGAGAATCTCTTGAACCTGGGAGGTGGAGGTTGCAGTGAGCTGAGATAGTGCCACGGACTCCTGCCTGGGCAATGGAGCGAGACCCTGTTTCAAAAACCAACAAACACAACAAAAAAGGCTATGATGTTACTTTAGCCATCCTCCCACCCCATGTTTTTTTTTTTTTTTTTTTTTTTAAACTTGCAAAGTTGTGCTCAGTCTTCTGTAGACCTAACCCCTTTGCCCAAAGTGGTTGGCTCCTTTCTCTTCACTTCTGACTAAGACTTGGAAGGGCTGTTTTCACACTGGCTGCCAGTCTTTGTTAATTTTGGATGGGAGAATTTTGCCTGAACATCTGCTCAAGAGACCAAAGTCCTTTGTTTCATCTCAGCCTAGAGTGGTAGAAGCACACTTGGTCTTCTCAGTCCTGTTCCATGGGGGTGGGTCTGCCCAGAGTCCCAGACCCAAGGTGTGGGTTGGGAGGTGGATTATACGGAACTCCTGGTCAATGGCACTGGGAATGCTGTCTGGGCTGAGTTGCTCTGATTGTGTTTGATTCCTTGTCTGCACCCATATTCCCAGCTCCTTCCTCATCCGCTGATTCGCACAAAGGACCCCATAATAAGGGCTTGGTGATTCCTCTTGGCAGGGTCCTGTGGCTGGAGAGGTCAGTGGTCAGATGTTTCCTGGACTCTGGCTTGGGGGTGCACACTGGAGGATCCTGAGATCAATTTGTTTATTCAGCCAGTATTAATTGAGCAGCTGTTATGTGCCAGATGCTGTAGAGCTGAGGATAAAGCAGAGAATGAGATAGCTATAGCTCTGCTCTGGGGGAACTCACAGCCTGGGGCTGGGTGGAGATAGCAAAAAATAGGTAGCTAAAATGATGTCAGGCTGGAAGAGAAAGTTGTAGGAGGATGGTTTGGGATGAGGGGAGGTCTCCATGAGCTGGACCTGAAGGATGGGAAGGGGTTGGTCACAGGAGATCTGAAGAAAAGCATCTTGAGAGATGGAAACAGCAAGTTCCAAGGCCTGGAGATAGGCAGGTATGGCTGTTGGAGGGAGGGAGCAGATCAGTGTGTCTAATGGAGTCAGAGGAGGAAAGCTGGGTAGAGAGGCTGGGTCCCCACCTCGGTAGACAAAAGCAACCCTGAGTCCATGTCTCTCTTGAGCCTGGGTGGAATGTCCCGCCCTGCCTCCCTGTCTGGGGGCCCCTGGAGGGCTGGAAGGCATGCATGGCCCATCTCATGGCCTGAGGTAGAGCTATGCTAGAGCTCAGTCCGAGCTGATGGTCCATGCCCAGCCTCCCTCTCAGGCTGTGGCCCCGGAGAGCTCCCAAGAGACAGGAAAGTCAACAGGCAGTTGCAATGTGCCTTTTCCTTAAGGGGAAAAAAATCTTTATTTTAAAATAATAAAAATGTAAGCAAATTAAAGTCACCATGATGCTGCATGTTTCTTGAATCAGTGAAGAAAGGCACGAAGGTCTCACCTCACCCATTCAGGCCCAGCCCCGGAGGTACAACCATATGAGTAGCTTGGGGCACAGGCTTTCTAAGTTTAAGTAGACTTATGAATAGACTCACAAAGTAAAAAAGAATTGAAGGGCCATCCTGACCCAAGTACTTTGGTGGGTACTGAAGTTTTTTGCTTTATTTCATTGCATTGAATTCTTCATTGCAAATAAATAAAATGGCCATAGAAAGTATTTATTGGTAGGGCAATGGTTGAATTAATTATGGGTCATCATGCTGTACATACTGGTCTGCAGCATTTTTTTTAAATCTGCTTTTTATTTTATTTTATTATTTTTTTGAGGCAGAGTCTCACTTTGTCGCCCAGGCTGGAGTGCAATGGCATGATCTCGGCTTACTGCAACCTCCACCTCCCGGATTCAAGCGATTCTCCTGCCTCAGCCTCCTGAGTAGCTGGGATTACAGGAACGCGCCACCACACCCAGCTAATTTTTGTATTTTTAGTAGAGACAGGATTTCACCATGTTGACCAAGCTGGTCTCAAACTCCTGACCTCAAATGATCCGCCCACCTTGGCCTCCCAAAGTGCTGGGATTACAGGCGTGAGCCACCATGCCCAGCAAAATCTGCTTTTTAACATAATAGGATCGTGTTTCCAGGTTAGAAAACACAGATCTACCTTACGCTAAGGGATGTCCAGTGCTCTTCTACTGATTTTCCATACCAATTACAGATGCCCATAATTAATTCAACCAGTCCCCTACCAATAAATACTTTCTATGGCCATTTTATTTATTTGCAATGAGGAATTTAATGCAATGAAATGAAGCAAAAAACTTCAGTACCCACCAAAGTACTTGAGTCAGGACGACCCTTCAATTCTTTTTTACTGGAATCAGAACATGCAAGACTCCAGGTTCTAAAATCATAGTAATGATAGCAGCATTAACTATGGGCTGGGAATTTTATTAAGCATTTCACATACACTGTCTATTTTAATTCTCGTCACATCTCCTTGAGGTAAGATTAACCTTAATTTTTTTTTTTTTTTGACGGAGTTTTGCTCTTGTTGCCCAGGCTGGAGTGCAATGGCGTGATCTTGGCTCACCGCAACCTCCATCTCCTGGGTTCAAGCGATTCTCCTGCCTCAGCCTCCCAAGTAGCTGGGATTACAGGCGCCCGCCACCATGCCCAGCTAATTTTTTGTATTTTTAGTAGAGATGGGGTTTCACCATGTTGGTCAGGCAGGTCTCAAACTCCTGACCTCAGATTGTCCACCCGCTTCCTCCCAAAGTGCTGGGATTACAGGCATGAGCCACTGAACCTGGCCAAACTTGATCATTTTTGCTTATGAGGAAACTGAGGCACAAAGAGCTGCCACTCGAAGGTCACACAGTGAGTTAACTATGAGGACAGAAATTGAACCTGGACAGAGTGACATCAGGCTGAGAAAACTCCATCAGCGTTTATTTTTTATTTTTGAGATGGAGTCTTGCTCTGTTGCCCAGGCTGAAGTGCTGTGGTGCCATCTTGGCTCACTGCAACCTCTGCCTCCTGGGTTCAAGTGATTCTCCTGCCTCAGCCTCCCGAGTAGCTGGGATTACAAGTGCCCACCACCACGCCTGGCGAATTTTCGTATTTGTAGTAGAGACGGGGTTTCGCCATGTTGGCCAGGCTGGTCTTGAACTCCTGATCTCAAGTGATCCACTCGCCTTGGCCTCCCAAAGTGCTGGGATTACAGGCCTGAGCCCCCACACCTGGCCCCATCAGCATTTGTTCTGAATTCCACTGCCCCATGAGAGTGCAATTCAGAGGCTGGGATTAGTGGATTCTCCAGGCGAAACCCCAGGACTTGTGCACCCGTGGATGCAGGGTGGAGCGGGAAAGAGGAGCCCGGGAAAATGACCCCCAGGTACCTTGCAAACCGCGTGCTTCCCTTAGAGGCCAGCCTCCTGGAGTGTGTCTTCCACATGCTGCATAAAATCGAGAAGGGCAATGGATGTGGATTTTCACTTCCTGTTGGGGACTTGTTTGTCCAGAACTGAGTGCAGACCCTCCATGAGAGAGTACAGGTCAGGCCAGATTCCTGGGCTGCCCTTGGAGCTTCTGGTACCAAAAGGGTGCAAAAGAAAGAAGATAGGCCCTTGGCTTATGGTTTAAGTTTTGATTTCTTATTCCTGTGAGGTCTTTTTCTTTGTGTGTGTGTTTTTCTAAAGTTAATGGTGAAAAGACCCACTTTGGAAAGCAAAGGAAAATCAGGCACCGTGCTGCAGTCTCACATAACAGACTTCATCGCTTCATAAATTCCCTCCAGTCCAAAGCCGTAGGCAGAAGTATTGCAAGCAGAAAATGCAGTTGGAAAATGTTTATTATTTTCTGATTTTAAAGTGCTTGTGTTTTTCTCAATATTAACACATTGTGGAATATATGCAACAAATGATAAAGAAGACAGTGTTGAAATACTCTGTTGCCACTAGCCGTAATAACCGTAACCCATGTCTGTTGAACTTTTTTTTTTTTTGAGACGGAGTTTCTCTCTTGTTGCCCAGGCTGGAGTGCAGTGGCACGATCTCAGCTCACTGCAACCTCCATCTCCGAGTTCAAGAGATTCTCTTGCCTCAGCTCCCCCAAGTAGCTGGGATTCCAGGCGCATGCCACCACGCTGACTACTTTTTTGTATTTTTAGTAGAGACAGGATTTTACCATGTTGGCCAGGCTAGTCTTGAACTCTTGACCTCAGGTGATCCACGCGCCTCAGCCTCCCAAAGTGCTGGGATCACAGGCGTGAGCCACCACACCCAGCCCCGAACATTTATATAATACCCTGCTTGGGCCTGTTACCATATTTCATCTTCGGAATGACCCCATAAGTTATGGGTACTATAATTATCTCCATATGTTGGGCAAGAGGCAGGGAGAGAGATCATGTCTTGTCTAAGGTCTCACAAATCATTGGGGGTAGTCAGGGATTTGAAGCTGGGTGTGTCTGCTCCAAAATTTGGGTTACACAGTAAAATGGCAGAGCGCCGCTGGGGTGACAAAAATTGGTTGTGGCTGCAGGACATGCCCACGAAGGCTCAGGGTTCCAGTCAGCGTGTTGTGGAAGACCTGGCAGAGAACACTGGAGAGGGCAGGACTTCCCCCCTGCCCGCCATGGACATCTTTCCCTGAGCCACACTTACCGGGCTCTGGGAGGCTGTGGGATGTGGCGGCTCACCGCCTCACTGTGGGGCGTCCCGAGGAAGGGCTGGTTGCTGTGGCTGGAGCTCAGAGGAGGGGAACTAGGCAGAGGAGCTGCAAGGCACAGGGATCTGAAACTAAACGAGGAGCACTGACTCTGAAGCTAGGCTGCCTGGGTTCCAATCCGGCTTCCCCACAGGGTCTGGCTGTGTGACCTTGGCCTGTGCTCTCGCCTCTCTGTGCCTGATGTCTTCCCCTATAAAATGGGGTGAGGAGACCTGCCTCCTATGGGTGCTGTACAGATGAGACAAGCCCGTGTATATGAGGTGCTTAGAGTGATGCCAGGCATGTAGTGAGCGCTCAGAAGAGTCGGGTAAGAACAGTGCCTGGAGAGGCTGGAACGAGGGTAGGAGCTGGGTTGTGCAGGGCCTTGAGGGCCACAGTGAAGCTTCCACGGTATCTTAAGGGCACAGCAAAGCAGGGAAGGGCTTGAGATCTGCATCTACATGACTCTTTGTGGTAAGTGACCCTACAAAGATCCCACCCCCGTGATATCTTTCTCCAGCCTCCCAGTAACCTTCTAGCCTCGCAGTGATCTGGTGAGCTTCTCTCATGTAACAACCTTGACCTGTCTTTGAAACCATCTTCTTCGTTATTAGATTATGTCAGTTGTTGCTTAAAGGCTGTGATTGAATAACTACTGTGGGTCTTTGCACAGCCCCCTTGCTTCTCTGGGCCTCAGTTTCTTCGTCTGCTGGTGCGGGGCTGGCTAGTTTCTAAGGGTACTCTCAGGAACCTGTGTGCTGGAATTCTGTGGCTGTCAGTGGGTGCAGTTTTGTCTGCCATGCACACCCACCAGAGGTGGGAAAAGGTCTTCTTCGTGTTGCGTCCCTTGACCCAGAGAGGACAGTCCACGAGAACTCTCCTCTTGGTGACGCCCTTTTCGTTGCACCGCCATTTTGTATTTTCTGTTTCATCTGCCGCTTATTGGTGTGAGCCTAAGAAGCGAGCTGGGAATGGAAGTTTCATGGGCCCTACTTGATACTTACTGACCACATTTCCAGGTACTGTTTTCTCCTTTTCCTCCCCATTAGGAACTTCTGAAAATGATCCTTTTTTTTTTTTTTTTTCAAAGCAAGCTCATGTAAGTGGAAAAAGAAATGATGCTGTTGGTGGCAAAATTAAATAATTCAGTTCAGGCAAGGAGAGGCTCTGGGAGTGGGTGACAAACCAAACATCAACATGTTACCATTTCCTCTGTTCATTTCTTAATCTTCAGGCTTCAAGCTCACTTTGCAGTTGTGGATGAGAACATACATTTTGATGAAGACCCTAGCCTGGCCTGTACAGTCACGCTCCTGGTGGTGACCTCTACCTGAAAAGGGGACATGTGTCTCTGTTGGGTGGTCTTCGACCTGTCTTTGACAAAGAAATGAGGATTGTCCTGACTAGTTCTATACAGGACTTTGCACACTGAAAGGACTCAGGTCTTGATGACTTTGCTTCCAATTCCTCGATGTCCATCCAGTGATCTTCCTTTGCTTCCTTTTGAGCATCAGACATGCCTGCTCAGTTGTCTGAGAAAACAGGGGGCATGTCCGATGTTAGCCTCTGGCTTTTTCTTGGCCTCACCAGCAGCCGTTGGAGCCACTGACACTTCTGTCTGTTCACTCATGAGATGTTGATTAGGCATTTGCGAGTGTTGGGGAGATGGTGATGAATATGACTTGGTCCCTTCGGCAGGGACCAAGGAACACTAGAGTGAGAGTCAGTACATGAACCACCTGTTCTCTTCTCTTTTAACATAGCCCATGTTTTGCTGAGTCATTTCAGGAATTGCGCTGTAAGGTCAGGACTTACAGACTTAATTATTACAAAGGGCTCTAGTGTGTTCATTGCTTGTTCCTTGTTAAGATCATCTAGAGAGCAATCACAAGACTTTATGTTAATTTTTCATGGGGGAGGTGGGTGGGAGTATGTTTAAGTAATGCTTGAAACCCAGATTTCATTGGGTGAATCTTAAGAGCCAAGACTATATGGGTTCAAACCTCAGCAATCACAGAAGATGCGAATAGCTGTGCTTAAAAGTAGGGAGGGGTTCAACTCTGCACAGCAACATGTTAAAGCCTCTGAGAAGTCCTGCAGTGAAGAAAGCCATTCAACTTTGACTCAGCAGTTTCCAAATGCTTATTAGCATGTAGAATTTTTCCCCCTTCTCGGCCGGGCGCGGTGGCTCAAGCCTGTAATCCCAGCACTTTGGGAGGCCGAGACAGACGGATCACGAGGTCAGGAGATCGAGACCATCCTGGCTAACACGGTGAAACCCCATATCTACTAAAAAAATACAAAAAAAAACTAGGGCGAGGTGGCGGGCGCCTATAGTCTCAGCTACTCGGGAGGCTGAGGCAGGAGAATGGTGTGAACCCAGGAGGCGGAGCTTGCAGTGAGCTGAAATCCGGCCACTCCACTCCAGCCTGGGCGACAGAGCAAGACTCCGTCTCAAAAAAAAAAAAAAAAGAATTTTTCCCCCTTCTCATAAAACTATTTAATATCCTTCAGAACCAGTGTTCCACAAAACATCCTGGAAATACTTGTTGAAATGATTTGTTTCAGCTAAAAACTACCCGATGACCAGTATAGGTGGTCAGCAAGAGAAATCAATTATTTGCAAATGCAGAGGTTGTTCTTCTTTTGGCCCAACTTCTTGGACCCAAACTGGGGAAGTAGTGTTCTGTTTCTGGACAGGAGAGTTTACTGAGCAAAACCTCTTCATCAGTTGTTAGGACTGACATGAGATCCAGGCTGTCTGCTGAGGAAAGGTGGAGGGTGAGCCCGTGTCTTTCTGCTCTTCAGTGACTCGTGAGCCAGGACACCACTGAAGTCACTGGCTTCCCTCATGACTTGGGGCCGCATCTTTAAGCCTGTGGTCTCAGACCACCAAGAAGGCATGTCTGGGACAGTCAGGGACCTGTCATGGTGCTTTTTTAACAGCTTTGGCATATGATAAAGTATAACATATAACAATGCTTTTAAAAATTATTTAGTTATTTACTTGTTTTGAGACGAGACCTCACTCTGTTGCCCAGGCTGGAGTGCAGTGGTGCGATCTTGGTTTGCTGCAATGTTCGCCTCCTGGGTTCAGGCAATTCTCCTGCCTCAGCCAAGTAGCTGGGATTACAGGCATATGCCACCACACCTGGCTAATTTTTGTATTTTTATTTTTAGTAGAGATGGGGTTTCACCATGCTGGCCAGGCTGGTCTCAAACTCCTAGTCTCAAGTGATCCATCTGCCTTGACCTCCCAAAGTGCTTGGATTACAGGCATAAGCCACCATGCCCAGCCCTTAATAATGTGTTTTTTTTTTTTTTAAAGAAAGAAAGAAATATAGACATTCAGATACAGAGAAAAAAATGATGGTAGGATTCTGGACAGTTTCCATTTTTTTCTTGTTTTCTGTTGCCCTGTTTCTTTTTGGCTGTCAACATTATGTTTTAATTTTTAAAAATATAACTTCAACTTTTATTTTAGATTTGGGAAGTACATGTGGTTTGTTACATGGGTATATTACATGACACTGAGGTTTGGGTATGAATGAGCTGTCACTCAGGCAGTGAACACAGTACTCAACTGGTAGATCCCTGGTCCCTGCCCTGGTCCCTGTCTCCCACCTCCATTAGTCCTCAATATCTGCTGTTCCCATCTTCATGTCTGTGTATACCCCATGCTTAGCTCTCACTTATAAATGAGAACATGTGGTGTTGAGTTTTCTGTTCCCGCCTTAATTTACTTAGGACGATGTTGCCTTGTTTTCTACTGACACCATGTCTTCCTTTTGGAAAAAGGAAATATTCATATGTATAAATACATATATACACACACGAGCACATATTGATGCATACACACCTCACTGAAATGACATAATACGTAAGCTAAGATAAACAGAAGTTGGTGAGTTTTTGTCTTAAATATTTGGTTTCTAATAGTTCCTTCAAAGTCTGTCATTTTTGAATTTTTCTAGATGGGCAGCAAATCTGGGAGATGGAAGCCACGGTGGATAAGGACAAGAGCCAGCCCGTAAGCACGTGACGCACTGACCGTCAGGCAGCTGAGTGTCTCAGTCCCCCTCACGTTTCCCTCCTTCACACTCTTTCCTTCTTTCCCTTCTTCCTTCATCAGTGTCCCCTAGAGCTTTGGACCTAACAGGTACTCAATATGTGCATACTAATGAGTGAATTCAACATTTATTGAGCACCATGCTCTCTGATTTGTAATTGTGACACCTTATTATATTTTGATGAAGTATTTTTCTTTGCTGCTGCTGAGAGGTTAAATTCCCCAGAAATTGAATTTCCACTGGAAACCTGTGAAAGGCACATGAAAACACCCATGAGACAGTGGGCTGCCTGGATGCACTCAGGGTCTGGGTAGGAACTGAGACATGATTGCAGTTAAGTTCATGACAACTCCTTCCTTCCAGAACATGCTTTTTGTTGAGATCCCTGAATATCGGAACAAGCACATCCGCACACCTGTAAAAGTGAACTTCTACGTCATCAATGGGAAGAGAAAACGAAGTCAGCCTCAGCACTTTACCTACCACCCAGGTAAGGAGTGTCTTTGATGACCCCTTTGGTATTGAGAGGCAGTAAAGGCATGGGGCTCAGGACTCCTGAAGTCTGCTTCTAGTCAGGTAACTTTGGCCAGATGACTCAACCTCTCTGAGCCTCAGTTGCATCATCTGTGAGACAGCATCTTCCTCATAAGGGTTCTGGAAATTGAACGCACATAAATCCTTAGCACAGTGCAGAGTAAGCTGATGTCAGTGATATTAGCTCTTATTGCCTTAGTACTTTTCTTTGGGGGAAGGGGGAATAGAAGAAGGGTGTGTGTATGCATGTTTAACAGAAGGGTGCTAAGTGGATGACTCCTGTCCCTGGCTTAGATTTGATCATGATAGAGGGGCTATGCCCTAAAACCTGCAGACTCTTTATGTGACCCCCGCCATGTGGGTCATCACCCCAAGGCCTAATGGAGTGATTGGTGGATAACAGGGTCAGGAGGTCTTATTCCCACAAAGTACAACCCCAAGAAAGGTGATGAGTACCATTTTTTCATTCATTCATTTATCCAGAAAATATTTGAGTGCCAGGCACTGTTCTTGGCTTGTGGACACAGCTGTGAACACGACAGGGTAAGGATCGCTGTCCGTGTGGAACTGCCACTCTAACAGAGGGGATTAGGTCATAGATGATGTTGATATTATTGGTATGCTGGATTATGATTGTGGCGGCAGAAAAGGTGGACAGGAACAGCCAGGGGAAGCATAATTTTACATTTTAAAAATGCTTCTCTGAGCTCTCCCTTGGGAAATAGGCTGTAGGCTTCCCAGGCTGAGAAAGGCCTGCTAGCTACCTTCCAAGATTGGAAACCTGTAATTGGAGATAATCACCCAGGGTGTAATTTCCATCCTGTGGCAGTTTCTCAGGGAGCCTCTGGGCTGCTGGAAGCATTAAACTGAGGGGTGCCCTGGCAGCCTTGCCTTGGTGAGCTTGACTTGTGCCCACAGTTTTGTGTTGACCCCGGTGAGGACACTGCTGTCCTGGGACTGACATGACACTCTATCAGGGGCAGGGTTCAGGTCACCAGGACCCAAAACTGTGGGAGATCGCTGGGAGGGCTCTAGACTGCAGCTCAGGAATCCCTTTGAGCAGACAGGCTCATGTTTCCTGTGCTTTCTCCTCTCATTTGTGGCCCAGCCTTGGCTCTTGTCTGGCTGAGCATGGCTGGAGTGAGCTCTCAGTCTCCCAGCTGGGTCAGGGAGTGAGGTGACGGCCTTTGAATGGCACCTCAAGGGACAATTTCTGTGGTTAGAGACAGCCTTGCCTAGTCTCCTTATCTCCTCCAATCCCCAATACTTGGAGGTCCCCCGCCACACACACACACACACACGCACGCACACGCACGCACACGCAGACTTGGTCACAGTCCTGTTACTGATTCATTCACTCCAGTAAAAAGAAAACTGATTCCTCAACTCCTGGGATTGGTAATGCTTTAGTATGGATGCTGGGGAAAGAGTGATTTCAGTGATTGGTGCTGGGCAGGGAGAAAGGAATGGCCACAGCGACAACACAAGTGGTAGTCATGATGGATGATCCTAGTAAGAGAATAGCAGCGACAGCAAGCATTGAGCACTTACTGTATGCCAGCCAGTGGGCTCAGTGCTTTGCACACACATCTTATTTAATCCTCCCAATGATCCTGTGGGGGTAGGCATGATTGTTCCTGCCAGGTAACAGATGGGGAAACTGAGGCTTGAGCCAGTAGTGCTCATTCCCCCAAAGCACTACAGAACGGAGGAAGGGAACAGTCACTATTTGCTCATTCCTTTGTCTGGAAAATATCTGAGTGTCTATTAAGTACCAGGTGCTGTTTTGGGCCATGAGGATCAAAAACCAGACCAAAGTCCTCTCTTTGAGGAGCTGACATTTGGAGGAGGGGCGTATTCAGGTAATAAATCAGCATGTAAAGCATCTATGACATGTCAGACGGGGATAAGCAGTAGCAAGGAAAGCAAGCAGAGACAGGAGCTGCTGGGGTACAAAGAGGGGGAGGCATCATCTGAAATCACGCATTCTCCTCCGAGCTGTCACCTGGAGAAAGAGGCTGTAAAATCCCAGGACTGAGTCAGACCTACCAGCCACTTTTCCAATATTGGAGAAATCTATAATTCAGGATGTTCATTGCCAGGGTAAAGTTTCCTACCTAAGCCAATTGCACGGGGAACCTTTTGTCCAAGGCTGATAAGGGACGGGGACCAACTGTCTGTCCCACCCGTATGGACTCCCAAAGCCATGTTCCCAAGCACCGTCCACGAATCCTCCGTGCACATCCGTGGCTCACTGCCATGGGTGCTCCTATGTGCTCTTTTCTCCTCCCAGTCCCAGCCATCAAGACGGAGCCCACGGATGAATATGACCCCACTCTGATCTGCAGCCCCACCCACGGAGGCCTGGGGAGCCAGCCTTACTACCCCCAGCACCCGATGGTGGCCGAGTCCCCCTCCTGCCTCGTGGCCACCATGGCTCCCTGCCAGCAGTTCCGCACGGGGCTCTCATCCCCTGACGCCCGCTACCAGCAACAGAACCCAGCGGCCGTACTCTACCAGCGGAGCAAGAGCCTGAGCCCCAGCCTGCTGGGCTACCAGCAGCCGGCCCTCATGGCCTCCCCACTGTCCCTTGCGGACGCTCACCGCTCTGTGCTGGTGCACGCCGGCTCCCAGGGGCAGAGCTCCGCCCTGCTCCACCCCTCTCCGACCAATCAGCAGGCCTCGCCTGTGATCCACTACTCACCCACCAATCAGCAGCTGCGCTGCGGAAGCCACCAGGAGTTCCAGCACATCATGTACTGCGAGAATTTCGCACCAGGCACCACCAGGCCTGGCCCGCCCCCAGTCAGTCAAGGTCAGAGGCTGAGCCCGGGTTCCTACCCCACAGTCATTCAGCAGCAGAATGCCACGAGCCAAAGAGCCGCCAAAAACGGACCCCCGGTCAGTGACCAAAAGGAAGTATTACCTGCGGGGGTGACCATTAAACAGGAGCAGAACTTGGACCAGACCTACTTGGATGATGGTAAGACGCTTGAGTTTTGTCACTGCCTGTAAGGATGGTGCCCTGAAGCATCTCTGCCCAGGAAGTTCACTGCATGGCCTACAGATTCCTTAACCTCTTTGGGCCTCAGTGTCCCCATTTTAATTTAAGGAGGTTGAATAATATGACTCTGAAAGCCACCCCCAGCTCTGTGCAAGAATTACCTCCCAGCAGTAGTTGCAGAGGGGAAGTAGTAACAATTTTAGATGCCCCCCCTCCAGAATCACCCCCATGGAAAAAGCAAATGAGGGCAACCCGGCATCCCCTGGGTCATGACCTGGGTCCATTTAACGGCTTCCACACTCTTTCCAATTGCCAAATTTAGACTGAGGCCAAGAAAATAGGAAGGAAGGAAAGCTAACCTCCTTTCATTCCTGTACAGAAAAAAAATCCCACTTTATAGCCCTCTTTTGTATATTTGAGGGAGGGAGAGGGAGGAAAAGGAAGAAGAAAGCTCATTGAAAAGTGGCTTTATCAGAACAGCTTGCAGGCAGACTGCGGGCACTTCTCTACCCTGTGCTGGTGGAACAGAGATGCGCATTGATGGGAAGGAAGCAGTGGGCTTCCGCTGTGGTGAGCCCAGCTGATGGGTGGTTTGGGCCAAGGAAAAGATGCAGAGGAGGCTTTATGTGAGTCTGTAGGTGCCCGTTTGCGGGCAAGGGGTCTGGCCAGAGGGTAGTCTTGTGGAGCAGCTGTGATGAGGTGTTGGTCCAGGATCTCAGGGAGGAAGGATGAACCACATTGCTGAGACTCACCTGGGAGCCACAAGGTGCATTGGGAAGTCGGAGAGGGTGGGGTGAGCAGAGCAGCCTTGCCTTGGGGGATCCAGACAGAAAAACAGGCTGTTGGACTTTCTTTATCTTTACTTTTCTTTTAAAATTTTTTGGTGGATATATAGCAGGTATATATATTTATGGGGTACATGAGATGTTTGAGACAGGCATGCAAAGTGAAATAAGCACATATAGAGAATGGGCTATCCATCCCCTCAAGCATTTATCCATTGAGTTGCAAATCCCATGACACTCTTTACCTTATTTTAAAATGTACAGTTAAGCGACTGGAGTTTTTTCTTAATAGAAGAAGGAAAAACCTAAATTACTGGCTGTCATTCTCAGTTCCAGTCTTGTATTTTATAGGCAGTAGCATCTGATATACCCTGAAACCTCAATTATTTCAGAAAATTAACTCTCAGGAGCCCAGCCAAGGGGTAGGAAGTAAAGTAAAAGCCTCAAAACAGCCACAATAATTACCATCAAGACTGGGTACTAAATTTCAGACACTGTGGTGCCAGAAATATCCTCTGCTGCATAGTCAGAGGCTGTTGACCTTTACTCTACAAAACGTCTTGACAAGCCAGGTTATCTGGGGGCTCTGTGACTTCTAGTATTCTGCATACTCAATCTCTAGGGAGACAATCGATCAAAGACGTCCCCTGAACTCACCAAGCAAAGACCTCTGGGGCCACTTCTTGTGGTGTCATCCTGCCCCCCATGCCTTACAAGGCTGACCTCTAGGTATTGCTCTGTTAATAATTGATCCGTCTGATCCTGAATAATCAAGCACAGGTTGAGTTAGGATCATGGTGCTGTGTTTTGAAAGGGACACCTGCATACAATCCATCCTTGACCAATGTACATTCAAAGTGGTGAAGATAAAGTTTTGGTGCTTATTTTCAAGGGGGCAATCATGTAGAGAATTAACTAAGGCAGAACGTGATGGATCAATGAAGCATGGTGGTAACCAGACCCCTCTCCATGTGAGGCCTTGGGGGATCAATTGTATTGGAGAAGAGGTGCTTTATAAATAAATGAGTGTCTGTGCAGGGCCGGATAATTTTCCCCAGCTGACTCTGCACCTAGGGCTGATCTGGTCTCCAGAGTGAGAAATACACTGGCCTCTCCTACCCCGTCCATCTCTTGTTAAAGGCAAATGGTGAGTGCCTTGGGTATTGGGGTGCCCGTGTCCAGGTGGCCTGAGGTGGTCATGACTGGCTATGGCAGCCCCAGTTCCATAGATGTCCTTGCCGTTTCCACAGAAGATTGTGTTACAGAGAAAGCAGCTGAGCACGGAGACCCTTTTGGGCCTCCTGAGGCCCTTTCTGAACACAGGCAGGTTCAAAGTCGTGGTGAGGGGGAGTCTCGCCAGGTCCAAACCTGAGTTGGCTCTAAGGATGTCTGAGAGAACTGAATGAGGTGAAATTTAGCTATATGCTGTATGACCCCAGCACATGGGATGTTAGGAGCTATTTTCTGAAGGAGGGTTCCATGGCTTTAAAAGACGAAAAAACTAGGTTAAACCAAGTTTTCTTTTTGTTTTGATTTTGGTTTAATTATTTGTTACAGGACTTCTGAGAGTCTTTACCATGCTAGCGGACATTATAAATCTCTAAAACTAGGGGGTGTAGCACAAAGGAGAGCGCATTGCACACTCCAGGTGGTGCTGTCCACACCGGATTGTACTGTGTTCTGTGAGAATGGAGGCCTGGGAGTTGTGCTACACAGCTGACCTGGAAGCTCCTTTCCTAATACTTGGCAGAAATAACATAAAGGAAACTCAAGAGCTCTGAAGCGCAGCACTGCCCTGTCCCCTGTGCCATAGGCCAGCTTCTCAATTTGGGGGCTGCACATTCCTGAGGCCAGAGCATGATAGGGCAGTGGAATGGTTTCCACACATGTGGCCTCCAAAAGGCAGCAAGTGCCACTACTTATGTTCAGTGCTCCACCGGCTTTGTCTCCAAGGCTCTGCCCAACCCAGGACCCTCCAATGGGCAGGTCCTCTGGTGGCTCGTGCCCAGTGGCAAGCCCCAGACTGCATCTCCACCGTAGCCACCGAGAAGACATGGGTGCAGTTTTGTCTCTCAACTGCTGGAATTTCAGATTCTCCTCGAGAGTCTGTCTAGCCTGTGCATCTGTGGAACATTCCAGATGTGCCGCCATTGGCTCTGTGGATATGAGATTTGGACGTCTTGGTTTGCTGTGTTGTGTTATTTCTGACAAGTAAACTGGAAAATCCCCTGGGTCATTCCTCGGGTGTCTGGTGGGGCAACTTCCTCGATCTTTAGATCCTTTTCTGTCCCTTTCATTTAGGAGTCCAAGGGGGTCTGTCGCATACGGCACATATTTGGCTGCACGGAGCCCGTGCTAAACCCCAGCTTGCTGTGCTGCCCGTGCGTGGGCATTTCTGATTTGTCATTTATTTCCCTTGGGATTTTGCCAAAGTAGGCTTTCTTTGGGAACTTTGAGAGAGCTGGGCTTATGCATTTTGAGGGTCGAGGGAAAGTTCTGTGGCTGGAAACGGAAGCAGTCACCAGTGGACACACAGGTCCTCCCTCCCCCATACAAGTGCAAACAAACCATCTTTGAAGCTGATCCCGTCCCTGCCCTAGGGTCCAGGGAAGCCCCCGGCTCTGAGTTATCGTTTCCTGCACCTTGACCAGTGATCCCAGCGTCACGTCTGGGCATCCCACCCCGCTGCCTCCTGGGGCATCTGTGCTTTATCTCAGCCCTTCCCGCCTGCATTCCTGCACACAGACGCCGGATAGCTTGGCCCCGTTAGTTCTTGGAACGCCAAGGCACTCCTTCTGCTTTCCCCAATCCGAGTACTTGAGACGTTTTCAAGAAGTCACTTTGGAAAAGCAAAATAAGTAATATTCCAGGGCCCAAGGCATCCACTCCCGCGAGCCCCGTGCTTTTCCACCCACCCCAATTCGGGCACTTTCTTACAGTTCTTCAAAAACATATGGTTTGTACACTGTCACTTGCGTTCTCTCTGCTGTCATCCCCCTTCCATGACTAGTCCCTTGTTCTAAGGCCCCAAGTTGTACCTTTGGAACACCAGCAGCTCCTAGCAGTAGCTGCTCCTGGGACCTAATTCTTCCCTACCTTTCTCCCCTACTCCTCTCTCCTCCCCAACCCTCCCTGTCCTTAACCCTCCCTTCTTCCCTGTCTCCCTCCCTCTCTGTCCTTGACCCTTGACTTCTCTGTCCTTGACCCTCCTTCCCTCTCACCCACAAGTATTTTCTGGCTGTCTATTCTCTGGTGGATACTGTTCTGGGACTTGGGGATCCACTAGTGCACACATGAAATGAAATCTTTGCTGTCGCGGTGATTTTTTGGTAAGGGAGATAGACATTAGCGTGGAGGGCAGTAAGTAAGCAAGCGAAATTCAGACAGCGATGAAAGCCACAGGGGAAATTCCACGGGGTTAGGAACGAGAGGGTGGCTGCCTGGTTTGGGGGCGAGGTTGGCCCCTGCAGATGAGTGGACAGAAAGTCAGCTCTGAAGAGGCGGCCTTTGGGGATGGACGCAGACCTGGGGAGGTCTGAGGGAAGAGTGTTTCAGGGAGAGGGAACGCAGGTGGCAGAGGCCATGAACTCCGAGACGTGGGCTTGCTCCTGCAGGCTTTCAGCCGCAGTGCAGCGTGGTTTGATTTACTGTTTGAAAAGATCACTCTGGCTGCTTTTGCAAAATGGACTATAGGGAGGCAAGGGTTGAAGAAAGGGAGATGAGTGAATTTGAAAATGAATCCCGTGACAGGAGCGTGATGGAAGGCGGTGCATTTCACAGGGGGTGTGCCCCGCATGCCCTGCCATGAGTGCGGTTACTTAAAATGCAACTGGAGTTGTCAAAATGTGATCAGTGCACAGGTAGTTCTCAGCGCTGCCCTTGCATAAAATGAGGGGCGGCTGCACTTTTTAACTCTCAGGCCGCAAGCGAGTGGGAGAGGCGCTGGGGAAAGTGGACTCAGAGGTGACTTTTACCAGTGCCCTTGTGGTGCATTCTAGGAGCCGCGCCGACTCCACCGCTGAACTGGGGGTGCAGAGGTCATCGGGCCATCTCACCACCAAACCCACCACAGGTTTTGAGGTAGAGAGCTTACTACAGCCACCCAGAGACTCAGCCACAGATGAGAGAACATGGGGGCAGGGGTGTGGCCTGGGACTCAAAGGAGATGTTTTACCCTGTTCTGGAACTGTCCAGAAAAGAAAGGATGTGGTCTCGGTGATGGCTGCAGCCCCTGCAGTGGCTTGTGAGGACAGCAGCTCGTGCGTGTGTGTAAGAATACATTGATGTGTGCAGGAAGGGTACAAATCAGTGTGTTCATTCTTAAATCTACTTCTGCCCTGTTCTGCATGTAAAGTACTTAGTTACGTGCACATTCAGAAATCAGTAGTGCATTCTGTATATTTCACAAGTGGGCCACCCACGGAATTGCCACCTGGATTATGAGTCTTGTCTGTACCCCAGAAGCCCCCAGATACCCCTTTCCCTTCTACAAAAGTGACCACCATCGTGCCTTCTAACTCCAGAGATTCATGTTGCCTTTTTGTAGAAACAGAAGTCAGATTTCATGACTCTTTTGTGTCTTGGGTGTCAGCTCCATCACTGACTCTGACCTTGGGCAAGTTACTCGCTGCCTTGTGCCTTCGTGTCCCCAGCTATAGAATGAGACGATCACAGTTCCTTCCTTCGAAGGCTGTGCTGAGGATGATGAGTTAGTGCATGTCATAAAAGGGATCTTCCATAAATGTGACCTGCTGTTTTATTTGTTTAGGATTTTTTTTTTTTTTTTTTTTGAGACAGAGTCTCGCTCTGTTGGCCAGGCTGGAGTGCAGTGGCATGATCTTGGCACACTCCGCCTCCTGGGTTCAAGCGGTTCTTCTGCCTCAGCCTCACGAGTAGCTGGGACTACAGGCGCCCGCCACCATGCCCGGCTAATTTTTATATTTTTAGTATAGACAGGGTTTCGCTGTATTGGCCAGGCTGGTCTTGAACTCCTGACCTCAGGTGATCCACCTGCCTCAGCCTCCCAAAGTGCTGGGATTACAGGCGTGAACCACCATGCCCAGCCTTGTTTATGAATTTAATTGCCTTGATTTCTTGTAGGACATGGTTCAAATTTTAAAAATATATTTGTATAGGAGAAAAAAATGGGCTATTCTGATCTTTGGAGATGGGCTTCTTCACCCTCATGCCCTGCTTCTTCCATGGGGTAGATGAGTGGGCATAGCCCCAGGGCACTGCCCAAGCAGGCTCCCTCCCCCTGCTTCCTCCAGGGGACCTCAGGATGTATATCTGCATGAGGGAGATGATGCCCTCGTTGGGGGCTGCTGAGAACTCCAATGAGTGTATCCCCTGCCATGGCTCCCTGGAGGAGTGTGGACCAGTGGCCCAGGTTTTGCCAGCTGTGCCTCTGGCAGAGGGGCCATGGGTGTGCTTTGAAAAGGCTCTGCCCAGAAGCTGGGTGCACCAATGCGTGAGAAACAGGCGGGAGAGGAATGAACAGAGAGACCCACCCTCCAAAGCTCAGGAAGCAGGGAAAGGAACCCA
Organism: Colobus angolensis palliatus; assembly: GCF_000951035.1. Taxonomy (NCBI): domain Eukaryota; kingdom Metazoa; phylum Chordata; class Mammalia; order Primates; family Cercopithecidae; genus Colobus; species Colobus angolensis. The sequence continues at coordinate 1,328,590 of NW_012116477.1, forward strand.
GCAATGGAAAAGTGTTTTGTAACTGGCCTGCTTTGTTCAGCAGTTCAGGGATCTTTCACTGGGGCCCCTCAGTGCCCACGGCAAGCCTGGGACAAAGCGGCTCCTGTGTGGGGAGGCGTGCAAAGCCCATGCGGAGCCTTAGTCGCTGCAGAGCCCTGCCGTGAGCCCGGCAGCCACGATGACCCCGGCAGGCCTGGGCCTCCTGGTGCCGACAGAGGGTGAGACGCAGGAGTCTCCGTGCTGATGAGAATTGAGCCAGGCAGGTGCCCAGCCTAGTGGCCCAGAGGCTGTGGGTACCTGGAGAGCCCGGTCTGAGTATCTCAATGTGGGCCTTGCTGGTACAGCAGTAACCACCAGAAACTACCAGCACCAAGTTTAACTCACACCGCCACCTGGAGTCGACACCAATAAAAGGCCAGGCCCCTGCTGGGAGGGCTTTTGCCAGCATCCTTTTTTTTGCCTTCATTTAAAAATGTATCTTTATATAGGCACTATGTTCCTATGTTTAGAAAAAATATATAAAAAAGACATCCAGCAGAAGATGTCTCCCCTTTCTGCTCTGCTCTCTAATACTGGGTTTTCTCTACCTCCTAGAACATTATTTCTCAACCTTTGTTTCATTATTACCAACCCCCACCCCCAGCCAGGAGCCTTTTAAGATCATTTTTTCCTAATCTCCATGCCATGAAATGTCAGTGCCATAGACACACTGTGTGTGTGTTCATGTACCATAGCCCTTTGCAGGGCCACAGAGCATTGTCATATGGAGTATTTTTTTCAACACCCCTCCCGCAGAGAACCAGTTTTTACCCCCATGGAAGCAATGTCATCCACCTTGAGGGTGCATGCTTTAGGGTTTTTGTTTTTGTTTTTAATGTAATCCCGAGCATATGCAAATACACACATATTCTTATTTTCCCCTTTTCTACTTCAGAAGGTGGTAAAATGTACACACAGGTCCCCCATGGGTGAAACTTCCATATCCCTTGCTGTTATACACAGTGCTGACGAATTGTCCTGTACCTGTCATTTGGTCAATGGGGGCCCGTTCTCACAAATGGGATGGTTGGTCTGAAGGCCCAGCCTTCGTTCTAGGACTTGTCTGGCAAAGAGGTGCTGTGGTTGTCCTGCCTGGCTCTCAGTCTGGCCTCATCACTGCCCTCTTTTGTAACTTTGGCCAAGTCACTTATGATAATGGTGCCCGACTCTCTGGGTTACTGTAAGAATGAAAATGGGAGTGTCCTGTAAAGCTGTTTGCCCAGTACCTGACACGCAGGGTGAGCGTTTAGTAGTTGCTGATCACTCTTCTTCCCCTAACCGCAGTGACGTTTTCCTCCTCCTCCTCTTTCTTGTCAGTTGTGAGCTACAGGGGCAGGGGCAGAACTGGGCTCTGAGGAAGAGCCAGGAGGCTGACTCGTGGCCTGAATTCTGAAGTATGTGGTCAGGCTACCTCTGTAAATTCAGCAAAGGATAGTTCGAGCCTTGAAAATGTCAAAGTCCAGAAAACTGTTTGCCTACAGAGGAGCCCACAGAATCTATACGAGTTGCTGTTGGAAGATCATTGAATTGAGCTAGTAGCTGTTCTCTGTCCCTCTCCTGGGTGTCTAAATGGTATGCAGATATCTGTCCCTGGGGGCATTTCTCGTTTCCCTCTCTAGTTTCCCCTCCCTTTCAAAGAATGTCAGATTTCAAGCTGTGCCACTTAGCTGTCCTTTCATCCCGAATGATGTGGACTCTGTATTTCTGGCTTATGTAAGAGAGCTACAACTCCAAACCCAGAAACGCTCAGTGATCTTCTTGAAATTCTGCAAAGCAAGTGTTTCTAAAGGAAGATGCACTTGCATTTGGAGGTCAGAAGCCACCAAACCACAAGAAAGTCCCTTGCCAGACTTGCTGTCCATGCAGCCCTCATTCCAGTGCAGCATCTGTCCCACCAAAAACAGACGGCTCTTAAAAAAGAGGACCAAGTGAGAGGCAGCACCCAGTGTCATTCTTGGGCTCCCAGTCGCCTGCCGGAACCAGCACTTATAATTATTCTGAGTTGTTTATGCTACATTTAATTTCCAAATGAGGCTGTTCTCTTGTGGTGATAGGTGGCTATCCTTGTGAAAGAGTGAGGTGCTCATTTAAGCAAGATTTATGGGTAGGTCAGCATCATAACCAGTTTTTAAAGGCCCTTCTTCGTACTTTCATTCTTACTAGAACACAGGACAGAAGGGCTAAGACTCACTTCCCTGCTCTGTGGGTGTGCCATGCTGGATGTACCAGCTACCTCGCTCATTTCAGGGTGATGCCACCACTCGGGCGATGGTTTTCAACAGCATTACATGTGGGGCTGGAAACTGCAAGGGATTTTTCCCTGATTCCAGCCAGAACCTAAGATAATTCCATTTTCTTTTCTCTTTTTGAGAGAGGGTCTCTCGCTCTGTCACCCAGGCTGCAGTGCAGTGGCGTCCTCATAGTTCACTACAGCCTTAACCTCCCAGGCTCAAGCAATCTGCCTGCCTCAGCCTCCTCAGTAGCTGGGACTATAGGCACATGCCACCATGCCTGGCTAAACTTTTTATTATTTATAGAGACATGGGATCTTGTTATGTTTCCCAGCCTGGTCTCGAACTCCTGGACTCAAGTGATCCTCCCACTTCAGCCTTCCAAAAAACTGGGATTATAAGCGTGAGCCACTGTGCCCAGATGGAATATTATAATATTAAAAAATCTGCATAACTTTCTAATACCAGCGCTAGCTGTAGTCTGTTTCTCTCTAGAAATGCAGAACTTGAAAAAGAATTTGGTTGCTTTAGTCTATGAATTGGGTGGCAGTTACTCAACTCATTTTATATACTAGATTTTTCTCTGTGTTCCCTCCCTTCCCACCCTTGATAAACCCATTTTTGGATCAAGGGCAAAGCTTTGTTTTCCCGGGGGAAAACCCACAAAGCACAAACAAAAGCCCCTCTGCCCTGAAGTAGCCATGGTTACCAGTCATTCCTAGACTTGAGATTTGGGTGTGTTTGGGTGTGTGCTGCCTTCAAGTATCATTCTGGACTCTCTTTTTGCTCTGAACCAGTTCAACTTTATTTTAGAACCAATTTTCTTTTACTTTCTACCCTTTCAGAAAGAAAAAGCAGGGGGGGCTTTCTTCCTGGGGAATGATGAGACCATTTATTTGGCTCTTCTCTGCTGCATTTTTGACACCTCTTTAATTTTTTATGGATCCGGGGATCTGGTCAAGTTGTGCCTGTGAATAGAGGCAGGGCTGGGGCCTGCTTTGCCCATCCAGGATGTCAAGAATCTTTCTCTAGATGAAGTCGAAGACAAACTGCGGGTTGAATTTGAAGGAGTCCGTTCTGGTCCTCAGCAACAAATCCTGGGGATGACATCTGTCTCGTGCCTTTCAACAGTCATATAAAATCAGATCTCTGGCAAGGCAGCCAAAGTGGAGAGTTCTCTGGTCATTTTACGATGAGCCTTGAGCACCCCAACTTGGTTTTATGGTAGGATTGCCTGTTGCAAGCAGTTTGGACTTAAGTCCCAGGCGGTCCGCAAACCAACAAATAGGTTTCATCTGAAGCCTGTTAGTTCCACTATCCCAGGAAAGCTGAAGGGACACTCCCTAGTTGTTAATTTCCAAAACTCTGGGCAAAGTAGAGGTTCTGTTGCATAAGCTGACAACGTGGAGGACGTCTTTGAAATGTGCTGCAGCCGGTTCTTATAGATTTCTGGAAGTTGATGGTGCCTTTTGAATACTCAGCTTTATTAAATGCCCAAAAAAGAATTGACCCAAAATTGATGAAAGCACCCTTTCGCCTTCTTACAGATGGATTGAGTTGTGGTCTGCTTCAGCACTTGGAAAAGGAGTGGCCAACTGGTGCTCCTTGGGCTGCATTTCGCCCGCAGATATTTTGTTTGGCCCATACAGTATTTGAAAAAATATTTTGAGTAGATGCCAGTGTTGAAAAACCGGGGATTGCACATAAAAATAGAAATTTCTGACTTTGCTTAGAAAATCCCAAGAATCTAGCCACCCTGGGCCCCATCTCCTGCATAGTGGCTACCAGGAGTCAAAGCCAAGGCTGACCCTGAGCAGAGGCTACTTCCTTTAGTTGGAACATCCACTTGCCCTGTCCACAGCCCCCGCCATTCCTTTTGTCTTCCGTTGATAGATGGAGTGTCCGTTGTTATTTACATTCCCACTTGTTTTGTTGTTCTTCTTAGACTTCGCCGACTTCACTCATTCAGGGTTCCTGTCTGGACCCATTAGGCATTTGAATTGTGCCCCCTGTTACGGAAGTGCCATGCATATCCAAGGCTCCCTAATCTAGAACAGGCATATGGTGGGGTGCCTCAAAAGTGTTCCCTCCCTCTATCTTCCTTCCTTCCCCTCCTTGTGACTGGGGAAGATTTTTAAATGGAGTAAGATTTTAAAACTTTTTGTTAAATATTTTGAACATATGTAACTATAGCATAGTACAAGGTACCCCTACATACCCACCACGAAGCTTCAGCTGTTATCAATGTGTGGCCAATCTGATTTCTTCTACACCTTCATCCTCTGTTGTCTTCATTACCTGGTAATTTTGTTTTGGGGGTTTGTTGTTATTAGTTTGTGTGTGTGTGTGTGTGTGTGTGTGTGTGTTTTTAAGAGATTCGGTCTTGCTATGTTGCCCAGGCTGGAACATAGTGGCTATTCACAGGTGCAATCATGGCGCACTGCAGCCTTGATCTCCTGCGCTCAAACAGTCTTCCTGCCTCAGCCTCCAGCATAGCTGGGACTGTAGGTGCATGCCATGGTGCCTAGCTACACAGTAATATTTTGAAGCAAATCCTAGACATGCTATAATTTCATGTATAAATAGCATGTATCTCTAAAAAAAGGACTCTGAAAGTACAAGACCATGGGCATACATGGAAATTAATAATACTTCCTTAATATCATGAAATACCTAGTGTTTAAACTTCTGGTTGTCTTATATAAATATCATAAAAGTGTTTTCTTCTTTGTTTTTGTTATAGTTCATTTACGTCGAGAGTCAGACCAAGCATTGCAAGCGGATGCTTTTAAGTCTGTTTTAATGGAGAGGTTCTTCCCCTAGATTAAATCTAGAGGTTCTTCCTCTAGATTAAATAATAAGATCCTTTTTTGGTTTCATCATTAGTATTATATTGCAGTTTATTTGTTGAAAAAATGAGGTGATTTATCCTGTGAAATTTTTCAGTCTGGCTTTTGCCAGTTATATCTCCATGATGAGGTTTTTAGTGTGTTCCTCTCTCCTCTGTGTGTCCTGTAAGTTAGCAGTCAAACTGAGAGGCTTCATTCATTCAGATTCAATTGTTTTTGGCAAGATTGCTGCACGGGTGGTGACACATCCTTCTGACAGGAGGTACATGGAGTTGGGTTGCCTGTCTTTTGGTGATTGATAGTCATTGCCTTGCTCCATTAATCCAGTGGTGCATGAATTATAAAATGGTGATATTCTATTCTAATTCTGCCATCCCTTCCTCTACTGTTAGCTGGAAAACTTCTATAAAGAGAAACTTCCCTTCATCAACAATGATAGAATTCATATAGGAAAAGCAGGATGAATGCTTGATTCTTTCCCTTTATTTACCAGTTTTTAAAATAATGGGTTGGTTCATTAATATCCTACAGTGATGATCCATTAGGGCTGTTTGTGTATAGTTTTGTTTTGTTTTGTTTTGTTTTTTTGGGGTACCATTATGAACTCATGAATTTAAGCATAATTGGTGTTTCAAGATTTTAATGGGTTTTGTTTTTTTTTTTTTTGGTAGTTCCTTTGGTCCTTATCATTTGAAGGACTGAAATAATATGACTTCCTGTCCTTTCTTTCTCTGGCTTAGCAATGCACTCAGATATTCTGAAGCCTCAGGGAGGAAATAATCCTACATATGAGCTGAGGATTGCATCTCCTACATGTGTGAAGGGGAAATCATGAAATAGCTCTTGAATGCCGGCTTACTGAGATACCCTTTGCAGTGTTATGGAGTCTTTAAGCATGATTCCAAAGCAGTTAGAACTTGCAAGGCAGGGGAGGTTATTGGGAGGGTTATTAGGGAGTATTGATTAGAATGTAGAGGCTGCTGTAACCAAACCCAAAGTAACAGTGACTTTAACAAGATAGATGATCTCTTCATCTTGTAACAGCACAGGGATAAGCAGTCCATGGCTGGTGTGCTGGCCCCACCGTACCAGGAACCCAGGCTTTTTCTGTCTTATCACTCTCCATTCTCAGGGTGGTACCCTCATCCGTGTCATCCAAGATAGCTCCTGGATGGGAAAAAAGAGGAAGGAGAGCACGCTCTTTCCTTTAAGGGCATAACCCAGAAATCACATTTATCCCTTCAGCTAATACTTTATTGGCCAGAGTCTTGTTATGTAACTACACTGAGCCACAGAGGAGGCCGGGAAGTGTAGTTTTTAATATTTATATTACCCCAGCCATGTGTACAGCTGAAACCTGCTACTGTGGAAGACATGAGAATGGATTTTGGGTCTTTGTGCAGGATAGGTATGATCATAATGAGAAAACAGCTGCAAAAGGAGGTTGACTATTTTGTATGACTTGATATGCTTAGGAGTTTCTTTATTCCACAAATATTTATTGAATCCCTACTATGTGCCAGTGAGGACACAGCAGCATGTGAAACAGAGTCTCTGCCTTCATGGAGTGTACTTCTTAGTCAGCGAAACAGTGAAATAAATATGTATTATAATGTCAGGTGGTAATACGTACTATAAAGAAAACCTAGGCCAGGTGTGGTGGCTCACGCCTAAATCCCAGTGCTTTGGGAGGCCGAGGCAGGCAGATCACTTGAGGTAAGTAGTTCAAGACCAGCCTAGCCAACATGGTGAAACCCCGTCTCTACTTAAAATACAAAAAGTAGCTGGATGTGGTGGCATGCACCTGTAATCCCAGCTACTAGGGAGACTGAAGCAGGAGAATCACTTGAACCCAGAAGGTGGAGGTTGCAGTGAGCCGCGATCGTACCACTGCACTCCAGCCTGGGTGACAGAGTGAGATTCTGTCTCAAAAAAAACAAAAACACCCAAACAAACAAAAAAAATCTAAAGCAGAATGAGGGCGAGGCCTTAAATGTGCAGTTATTGCTGATTTTCCCCAAATTCAGGAAACTCCTCTCCTGATGGTCAGTCCAGGAATCTCAAAACATTTTCTTATTAACTTTTCTCCTGAAGCAAGTCTTGTAGCTTCAGCACTACTGACATTTCGGGCTGGTTGATTCTCTGTTGTGAGGGGCTATCCTGTGTGTGACCGGATGTGTAGCAGTGTTCCTGGCCTCGATGTACCAGATGCCAGTAGCATCCCAGATGTGACAATCAGAAACATCTGCAGATACTACCAAGTATCCCCTGGGGGGCAGAGTTGCCCCTGGTTAAGAACCACCATCTGAAGGATTTAGTGTCCAGCTCTGGTAGAAGTAACAGCTTTATAATATTGAGTGTTGGCCACGCCGTATGTGTTTTGGGGAAGGAGTGTCTACTCTACAAAACAATTGTTCGTTTTGTAGAATTGCTGAAGCATTCCTAGCACTCTGAGTGTGGGAAGCCACTGGGAACTAGTGTCTCCCCACGGCACCGCCTGTTCCCTGGTACAGCACCCAGGACGGGGCCCCCAGGGTCAGAAGATGTTGCTGAGTAGTTAGTGTCAAAGGAAGCTTGATTCTGAGCCTTGATTCTTCCTTGCTTGTGGCCTTGGGCGAGGCATGTGTGAAAAGTGACTTACGGACTGCCCAGTGCCCTGCAGGTACCAGGAAGGGCTGATGCTGTGATGTGGATGCCGCCTCCTTTGGCATTCAGCTGGTGGGCTGGCTGCCTCGGGGACTGCTCAGGGGACATGTTGCTTGAGCATTTGCTTTTTTGGTTTGTTTCTTATCAACTGGTGTCCTTTCCTTCTTTGAACAGATATCCACTGAGCATGTCAAGTGAGCTAGGCTTGGTGCTAGGTGCTGGGACATAGCAGTGAACCAAATGGATGGGGCCTCCTCGCTGGCAGAGCTTGCTCTGCAAGGGGAAGGCTGTTCATCAAATGTCAACCAGAAAATGATGAGAATTTCAGATGTGGGGGTGGAGACTAAGTGCTGTATTCAACAAAGTGATGATGGAGACGGGCATAACTTCAGACGGGGTGGTCAGGACCAGCCTCTTTGAGGAAGTGACTTTGGGTTTGAGACTGGGAGGAAGAGAGTCACGGGAGGGAATTCCAGGCAGAGGGAAGAGCAAGCATGCAGGGCAGAGCTGGGAGGAAACGTGGTTTGTGTGGAGGACAGGGAGAGGTCTGGTGTGGCTGAGAGTGATGACTGCAGCATCATGGAAAGGGAGCGTGGAGGAGACAGGCCTCACGGGTTGAGAGCTATGGATTTTATTCTGGGAGGAAGGGGAAGCTACTGGCAGGTGGAAGGTTGAAGTTTTGGAGGGAGTGTGTTTGCCAGACTGACAAGTACAGGAAATACTGTAATAATGCTAATGATCCCTCCCCCTTACCGGGCACCGTGGAAGGCAGGGATGGTCATCTCTGCATCTTAGACGTGAAAGCACGCTGAGAAAAGGGAGGGATTTGTCTGAGGTTACAAAGCCAGAGGCACAAGCAGTGGGTGGTTAGAGGCACGTGTGTGTGAGAAGTGATTCTGAGTCCGTGTGTAGAGAATAGGGCATTTATCCTGGGCTGCTCCCTCTGCCTTTTCACTCCCTCATCTGATGAAACTCCAGGAAACTGGCTTTTGCCCAAGACCCACTGATCTGACCTCCTCCTGGGCCCTCCATGGGGACTCCCTATAGGAACCTCACATCCAGCCAGCGCTAAAGTGAATTCCTGCTACTACCCCACTGTCCCTCTGGCCCCCATGCTTAGCTCCCATCTGTTGCCTAGGGAACGTGGGGGTGTGGCCTTAGGTGAGTTACTGAATGCCTGTGACCTCAGTTTCCCCATCTGCAAAATGGGGATATTAGCAGTGCTTGAGGTTTAAAGGAAATGATGTATGGGAAGTGAGTATAACCAGGTCAGCCACACAGCACTCCATAGAGAGCAGCTATCAGCTTCATCCTTTTCCTTGGCCTCATCTTTATCTGTCCAGGGCTGCAGAAATGTCTTCATCTCTGAACTTGGGATGTGCCAACCCCCCTTTAATATCTTCTCACCAGTTTTCAGTCCCCACAGAGTCTCTCCAAGATTTGAATGGACCCTTTATTCCAGACAGATCTAAAACCCCTTCATCACAGCTTCCTGTGTGACGGAACAGCCCCTTTAGCCAGTGGGAGTCCCAGGCGGGTGCTGTGCCTTACCCAGGCAAGGCAGGCAGGTCCTCTGAGTCCTCAGGGTCCTGGTCCGGTTCCTCTGTTTTCTCTCTGGACCATTTCAGAACAAATTCCCTCAACTATCTCTGAGATTTTTAAATTCTGAGACAGAGTCGTACTCTGTCTCTCAGACTGGAGAGCAGTGGTATGATCTCGGC
>NW_012116477.1:1338950-1340645 GCF_000951035.1 Colobus angolensis palliatus
GCCTCCCAAAGTGCTGGGATTACAGGCTTGAGCCACCGCGCCCGGCCTAGAATGCACACATCTTTTAATCCAGAATATCCCACTTCTAGAAATGTATCTTTAGAGGTGCTAGCCCAGCTGTGAGCCAGGCTGGCTGTTGATTCCATGTCACTGGTCCCCAGCCCTGCACAGTGTTCTCTGGCATGAAGCTTGGTGACTTCAGGAGCTCTTGGTTTTCCTGGATCCCCAGAGACAGGTGGTGGCCAACTTCTCAGGGACCACAATAAGTGTCATCTGTCTTCGGGAAGCCGGGTCCGTTCAGACACCTGCTGCATGTCGTGTGTGAGATGTTGACTCCAGCCTTGTCTATAGTAGCAGGAGACTAGAAACAGGCTAAATGTCTGTTAATAAGATGCAGACACATAAGGAAATACTGAGCAAGAGTAGAAGGGAGACTTTCGCCTGATTGTGTTTTCTTTAGATTTTGTTTTTGTTTTTTTTGATACAGGGTCTCACTCTGCCACTCAGGCTGGAGTGCCATGGTAAGATCATGGCTCACTGCAGCCTCAAACTCCCAGGCCCAGGTGATCCTCCCATCTCAGCTCTCCAGGTAGCCGGGATTACCAGCATGTGCCATCACACCCGGCTAATTATTTTTTGTAGAGATGGGGTCTCACTGTGTTGCCCAGGCTGGTCTCAAAACTCCTGAGCTCAAGGAATCCACCAACTTTGGCCTCCCAAAGAGCTGGGATTACAAGCATTAGCAACCATGCTCAGCCCCCTAGGACAGAATTTTTAAAAAGAAAGGGGCAGATTTCAGGTCCTAGAAGTGACCCCAGAGGCTAGAGTGAAAATGAGGATTTAGAAACAGAAACCTTTCTGTTCCGGTTGTGGTTGTGTTTCCGGCTGTGTATGCATGATCAGCCTCGCCCACCCCTCAGCTATGAGGGGAGGATGACACGCGGCTGTGCTGAGGCTTTCTTGCCTCTAAACCTTTGCCCATGCCTTAACCACCACCTGGAAATCCATCCCTGCTCTCCTGTGACTTTTTTCTTTTTTTCTTTTAAGACAGAGTCTTGCTTTGTTGCCCATGCTAGAGTGCAGTGGCACAATGTCTGCTCACTGCAAGCTCTGCCTCCTGGGATCAATCGATTCTCTTGCCTCAGCCTTCTGAGTAGCTGGGATTATAGGTGCGCGCCACCTCACCTGGCTAATTTTTGTGTTTTTAGTAGAGATGGGGTTTTGCCATGTTGACCAGGCTGGTCTCGAACTCCTGACATCAGGTGATCCACCCACCTCGGCCTCCCAAAGTGCTGGGATTACAGGCGTGAGCCACCGTGCCCGGCTCTCTGCTGTGACTTTTGAAACCTGGCCCACATTCCAACGCCCTGACAATGTCTCTGGTGTGCACCTGGAGGGTTTCTCTCTTGCCTTGAAGTCCTGGAAATGAACATGGCTTCTTTCAGGTGTTTCCGTTTATTTATTTTTCTCCCTTGCTCACGTTCGAGTCTCTGGGTAGTGAGGACAAATGCTATGACTTGTCCGCACTGCTGACTGCTCCTGGGCTGGCTTTGCACATGAGAAGCCCTAGACAACATTTGCTGATGTCCACCCTTTGCTCAAAGACCTGGCTCAGCTTCCTGCATAAAAGGTGCTCACCCAATATTTGTGGAATCGAATGAATAACCAGGCATGAAATAGAGAACCGAGACTGCC
>NW_012116477.1:1341700-1390802 GCF_000951035.1 Colobus angolensis palliatus
GGGTGGGGGGCGAGGGTGCAGCCTCATCCTGCGTTTCTCCTCCTCCTGTGCTCCTTGTTGTTCTGTTGTGCTTGGCACCAGCTTGTTTTGGACACAGAAGCACTCCTTTTGCAGGGAGACCCATGAGATCGCACCCCCTTTGCATGCCAACTCTCTGGCCCAGCTGGCATGCACCCCTGTTCTGAGGGCTGCGTTCCAACTCCCTACTCCTCCCAAAGATAGCATCCCCGTGGACCCAGCTGGCAGAGAGTATGAGGTGGCCAGGGACGCCCAGGAATTGGGCATGTGAGCCGGCCAGGGCTTCCCTCTCTAAACAGCAGCAGTGTTTGCATCCTGGCCTGGCCAGGGTGCTCCAGACCGGGCCAGCGGGGCCTCCCTCCTGCTGTGGTTACAGGCTGTTTCTGGGGGTGGAAAATAGAAACCAGCTCTGGGTTTTCCAGGCTGCCAGGGTTCTGAGAAATTCATGCCTCAGCCCAGGAACTGGAACTCCCTGCCCCTGCCCACCCCCTGGCCCGTTTGGAGAAGGGGGCAGCAGCTCTCAGCATGCTAGTTTCCTGTTCTGTTCCGAGTAGGGAGAAGGTTCTGAGGATGGCCTTGTGACTCAGAATGCAGACGGCTTGGCTCCATCTAAGAGGGCCACCCCTTTTGGTCACAGGCCCCTTCCCCAGTCCAATCACCCCCAGCTGTGTGATGCCAGAGTGTGCCAGTCGTGGGGGCTCACCCCAAAATGGGCTCTGGCCAGGCCTATCCTGGAAAGAATGTCCTGAGTTCAAACTAGATCTTACAGCCCTTGGCTTCTTGTTATCAGAGTTCTTGGCTGTTCAGGGTCCCCTCTGTGAGGCTGGAAGGGGAGCTGGAAGGAAATCAGTCAAGCAAATTCCTGCTGCGTGGGTGTGACAAATGGGGTTAGGGCCCCCTCCTGTGGGGTCCTTGAATTTCAAAGAGGGGCTCGCTCACCCTAATGGGGCCCTTAATAGTGATGTTTTCTCACTGAGGTCGGGACCTCTGTTTTGGAAAGGTTGGCATCCTGGCCCAAATTTCTTGCACTTTGGTCAGTTCCACTCAACACATCTGCAGAGTGCCTACTATGTGCCAGGCAGAAAACAAGTCAAAGAGCATTGCTTCAGGCCAGGTGCAGTGGCTCACACCTGGAATTTCAGCACTTTGGGAGGCCAAGGCAGGTGGATCACTTGAGGTCAGGAGTGCAAGACCAGCGTGGCCAACATGGTGAAACCTTGTCTCTACTAAAATTACAAAAATTAGCTGTGTGTGGTGACACATGCCTGTAATCCCAGCTACTCGGGAGGCTGGGGCAGGAGAATCGCTTGAACCCGGGAGGCAGAGGTTGCAGTGAACGGAGATCGCGCCACTGCACTCCAGCCTGGGAGAAAGAGGCAAGACTCCGTCTCAAAAAAAAAAAAAAAAAAGACAATTGCATTGCTTCAGGATATTGCACTGTGGTTTGTAGTGTGGCCAGGTGTAGTTATACTCTGTGTGTGTAGTAGGGGGGCATGGATAAAGACCACTGGGGCTAGTATGGGCAGGAGAAATAATTAGGTTTAATCAGGTCCTCCTTGAATTTCATTGGTTAACTCAGGTCACTTTAGGCTGAAAAAAAGCTTCTGTCTTTTTTTTCTTTTTTTCTTTTTTTTTTTGAGATGGAGTCTTGCTCTGCCGCCCAGGCTGGAGTGCAGTGGCACGATCTCGGCTCACTGCAAGCTCTGCCTCCCGGGTTCAGCCATTCTCCTGCCTCGGCCTCCCAAGTAGCTGGGACTACAGGCGCCCGCCACTATGCCTGGCTAATTTTTTTGTATTTTTAGTAGAGACAGGGTTTCATTGTGTTAGGCAGGATGGTCTCGATCTCCTGACTTCGTGATCTGCCCGCCTCGGCCTCCCAAAGTGCTGGGATTACAGGCGTGAGCCACCGCGCCTGGCCTTCTGTCTTTACTATTAAATGAAATGTTATCAGAAAGGCAGGAATCCAGGGTAGGCCCTGGAGCCAGAACTTCTGGATGTAAAGCATTGCTTGGCCATATGCTGGCTGTGTAAATCTGAGTGAGGCCCTTTGCCTCACTGAGCTTTGATTTACTGAACTGCAAAATGAGATAAATCATGATAACACTTACCTCATGGGTCATTGTGAACATTGGGTGGGTTAGTACATGTAGATTGCTTAGAACAAGGCCTGGCAGAGAGTAAATACCCAGTAGATATCAAATACCACCACTGCCACCACTATCATTATTACCATCACCATTGTCATCTATCAACACCTGCTCCCAGCCAGGTAAATTGGTAGGTGCTGGGTGAATGAAGTGAGGTTCCTGCTCTGTGGTTCTTACGGTCTAATAAGAAAGAAGAAACACCAGGAAGAAATAGATTTCAGCTGGTGACACATGCCATGAAGAAAAGAAACAGGGTGCTGGGGGAGAGAAGACTTAAGACAGGGTCATCAAGGAAGACCTTTCTGAGAGGTGACACTCTCCTGCCCTAAGTGTGTTAGAATGCTCTCTAGATGTGCCAGGATGTGCAAAAATCGCACCTTTTATATGGTGGGTGCAAAGGAGACCTGTCTCCTTTTGTCTTCCTTCTCTCCAAATAATCCCTTCCCCACCGCCTTCCTTCCTCCCTCCTTCATTACCTTCTTTCTTCTCTCTGCCTCCCTTTCTTGCCCTCTCTTCCCCTCTCTTCCTTTCCTTTAAATAATACATTGCTTTTATTAAATGCATATAAATATGTTTAAAATATATGACAACACAAACACATACTGTGTACTTACCCCTCCCCCTAACCTTAAAGAACAATAGGATAGTCACTTCCTCTGAGCTCTTCTGTATAGAAAATGTTTTCTGGCAAATCTTTCAGTTACATTTTTCTAAAAGATGACTTTAAAAAATCAGTTTTCCCCGATACTGTTATCACACCTAAAAATGAAGAATTCTTTAATATTATCAAACTCAATGTTCAAATTCTCAATTGTCTCATAAATGTCCTAATACTTCTTTTTTTTCGAGACAGAGTCTCGCTCTGTCGCCCAGGCTGGAGTGTGGTGGCACAATCTCGGCTCACTGCAAGCTCCACCTCCTGGATTCACGCCATTCTCCTGCCTTAGCCTCCCGGGTAGCTGGGACTACAGGCACCCACCACCTGGCTAATTTTTTTGTATTTTTAGTAGAGACAGGGTTTCACCATGTTAACCAGGATGGTCTCCATCTCCTGACTTTGTGATCCACCCGCCTCGGCCTCCCATAGTGCTGGGATTACAGGTGTGAGCCACCGCGCCCGGCCATATTGCTTTTTTTAAAAGTTTGTTTGACCCTGGACTCAAGGAGGGACCAGATACTGTGGTTGTTTGAAATGTCTTTTCAGTTTCTTTCATTTGTTCATACCCCCACATTCATCTGTTCTCTTTGCCATCTTTGTACTGAAGAAACCAGTTTTTCCTGTAGAATTTCCTGTAGCCTGGGTTTTGCAGGTTGCAGTCCCATACTGTCGTCTGATGCGTGGCTCTGTCCTTGGTGTTTCCTGTAAGTTGGCAGTCAAATCTGGAGGCTTAATCCAATTCAGCCTCAGTGCTTTTGGCAAGACTGTCCCACCAGTGTGGCGTGTTCCTCCATCAGGAGGCAGGCAGGTGGGTCTGGTCGGCTCATCTCTGATGTTCACAGCCATGATGCTCAGTGATTCTGGATACAATTTCCAACACATCCTCTTCATTCACACCTTAGCATAATTGCTACCCTGCATTTTGTGTTTGCCACTTCCTTTTCATTTTCTTTGTATATTTCACTCATTGTCTTTGCTTTAGCTGTAATTCTTCCCTTTTCTGTGCTGCATAATATTCCATGGTAAAGCCTATTTACCCATTCTGCTGATGGTGGGCATTTGATTGTTTCCGGATTTTTCCTCTTTCTGGCTGCAGGAGTTTCTGTAGGGTTATACTGACAAGCGGAGTTGCTTGGTTACAGGTTGTACACACTTCCAACTTTAGCAGACAATACCAAATTGTCTTCTGAAGCAGTTGTACCAGTTTACACTCCCATCAGCAACACATATGTAATTCATTGCTCTACAACCTCACAAAGTTTGATACTGTCAGATAGTTAAATTTTTTCACTTAGTTGGTACACGTAAAATGGTATCTTTCGATGAACAGAAAATATTCATGTGGTTAAATTTATTTTCTGAAAGGTGTAAGTTTTCTGGGTGTAGTTTAGGATGATGTGTCATCAGGTCACTCAGGAGCTTGTTAGAAATGCAAATTTCTGCCTCCACCCCAGCCCTGCTGAATTAGAAACGCTGCCGCGGGGGCCCACAGTCTGTGCTTTTACAAGCTTTCCAGCTGATTCGGAGGTTCCCACCAGTTTAAAGCAGTGGGTCAGAAAATCTCTACCTTGATGTCACAAAGAGATTCTCTTACAGTGTCTTCCAAACTCACTGCAGTCTTACCTTGTACCCTTGGGTCAGTAGTCCACCTGGAGTTGATTTTTGTGTCC
Source organism: Colobus angolensis palliatus (assembly GCF_000951035.1). Classification (NCBI taxonomy): domain Eukaryota; kingdom Metazoa; phylum Chordata; class Mammalia; order Primates; family Cercopithecidae; genus Colobus; species Colobus angolensis. The sequence continues at coordinate 1,346,194 of NW_012116477.1, forward strand.
AGTATGAGGGAAGGTTCTAATTTCACTGTTTGTTGTATGGATAAGTAGTTATCAGCAACCATCTATTCAGAAGATGTCATCTCTTGGTGTTATAACTATCTTTCCCATGTAAGTGTGGGCCTCTTGCTGGGCTCTGGCTTTGTTGCGTAAGTCAGTTTTTGTCTGTGTCTAGCCAATAACATGCTGTCTTTTTTATGAAATTGACAATAGTTGGCTATATCTGTAGGGGTATGATACACACTGTCTTTATTGCAACAGCTCTGTAGAAATGCTTAATTTCTGGCAGGTCTAGTCCCAGCTTGTTGTCCCTCAGAAGCATCTTGGCTGTTTGTGGCCTCTGGAGCCAGCTTGTCGGGTGCCACAGAGTCACTTGAATTTGAAATCTTGTTTATATTCTTGAATCTGTATCTCAATGAGGGAAAATTTTTTTTTTAAATTTACCTTTATGAGACAGGGTCTCGCTCTGTCACGCAGGCTGGAGTGCAGTGGCGTGATCTCAGCTCACTTCGACCTCTGCCTCCTGGGTTCAAATGACTCTCCTGTCTCAGCCTCCTGAGTAGCTAGGCGCATGCCACCATGCCCAGCTAATTTTTTTTTCTGGAGACAGTCTTACGCTGTTGCCTGGGCTGGAGTGCAATGGCGTGTTCTCGGCTCAATGCAGCCTCCGCCTCCCGGGTTCATGGGATTCTCCTGCCTCAGCCTCCCGAGTAGCTGGGATTACAGGCACACACCTGGCAGATTTTTTGTATTTTTAGCAGAGATGGAGGTTTCACTGTGTTGGCCAGGCTGGTCTCGAACTCCTGACCTCAAGTGATCTGCCCGCCTTGGCCTCCCAAAGTACTGGGATTACAGGCGTGAGCCACCACACCTGGCCAGTACTGAATTTTTATGGTGTTTTTCAAAGCCTGCTAAAAGTCATCTTTCATACTAGAAATAAAGAGCCACTTCTCATGAGGCTCACTGTCCTTCCCAGCTTACTACTGACCCTGCCGTATGGGTTTGAAGTGCTTGAGAAACTGGCTTTGGCCCTGTGGTCCACCTCTCCTTCCCCTTCGACACTCAGTGGCCTGAGCGGATGGATGCCTAGGGTTGGGCGACAGAGGGCTTTAGTTAGAAGGCTGGCCCTCCTGTCTCTAAATGGCTCAGGTTTCCTGAGGAGCCGCAGCTCTTCAAACCTGCTCCTGCTACGGTCTTTTCATGGGCAATTTCTAGCTATGTCCTACTTGGTGTATGAAATAAGCTGGGGATGGAGATATTCACAAACGGAGAAACAATTTCTCCTTCTTTAATTGGACCAAGTGGAAAATGAAGGCTTAGGGTTCCAGACTCCACGGTTCTCGTCCTGACCCTGTTTGCTCAGCAATTGAATAAGCCTACCAAATGCCAAGCATGGGGCTGGGTGCCGTAGGGGCTGTGGGCCTCTGCAACTTTGGGGCCAGGATTTCACTAGTTAGACGGGGAGATGGGGTGCCGGGCAGGAGTGCAGCATGAACAAGAGCTCAGAGGCACTGTCTCCTCCTTTGTGACCGTGAAACGTGATCCCCAGTTTCCTTGGAATCTGTCTACAGAGCTGAGGACTATAGCACCTGATGTCCACAAGATGAAGTCAGCACTGGGTTGCCAATACCTGGAAGCCATAGTTGGTTCATTTATTTGTCCGTTCTTTTGTTAAATCATTCATCCAACAGCCATTTACTCCTCACTGCTGGGGTAACACAGCGAAGAGGCTCAAAGTCCTGGCCCTCCCGGAGCTTGCAGTTTACACATATAAATGATAAAACCGGGTGTGCCAAGTGCTCTGTCAGAAGAGAAAGCAGACTGGGGGACAGGGCATGATGGGGTGGCATGGTGGCCTGCTTGCCGTTCCAGTAAGGGTAGCACCTGAAAGGAGGTGGCGTTTGAGAAGAGGTCTCATCAAGAGAGCCCTGCAGATGTCTAAGGCAAGAGCGGCAGCCTAGGTAGAGAGAACAGCAGGTGCAGAGGCCCTGGGCTATGAGCAGGTTTGATGTGATTAGTGTATAGTAAGGAAGACTGTGGACTAGGGGAGAGTGAGGGAGAGAAGCAGATAATCTTCAGTCTTAAAGGCCAAGTGGGATCCCTGGGTCCTGACAGTGGGTGGGTGCTGGCAGATGGCTAGGGAGAGTTGATCAATGGATCAGGTGGCTAGAGAGAGTCTTTGTCGATGGAATTCCGATGAGGTGGCTAGCAAGTGGTCATAACACCCAGGCTCCTGCTACCCTCGGGAGTGACCTGAATTTCCCTTTCAGACAGGCCCTGCTGTGGAACTAAGGTGTTACACCCTCTCTAGAGAGGATGGCTGCAGATGCCCCTCGGCCCAAAGCCAGAGTCAGACTGATACCACAGGAAGGCCTGGGCTCCGTGAGGTCTGGAAACCCCAGTTGCTGGTGGGTTTGTTGGAAGTGAGCCTACGTTTTCCCCTTCTGCCGGAGAACATTGCCAACGGAAGCAAGCTGGGGCACCTCCAGTCATTCCTCTCTGCAGCCCAGGCCTTGGCTTTAACTCTTGTAATACACCAGCACCATTTCACCTTTTAGGTGTGTATCGGGCTTGGCGTAGTAGTCCAGAGGGGGCCAAGCCGCTCTTTGCTTCTTAAATCTCAATGTCTGCTCCCCGCCACAGGTTACCCAAAGCTAACAACGATGCCAACACTCTCGCCCCCATTTTTCTTTGTGTACCACGTGGGTGATTTCTACTGCCCAACCCTGATTAAAGCTAGGGTCTCCCAAGGGACCAGTGTTTGTGCTGAGCTGCATTCAGAGAAACATACTCTTGTTGCCAGGTGGTAAGTGAAAACTAATTTCTATCTTCAGGTAGCCTGAGCCACACTGCTCTGCTACGTAATAGCTGCAGAGCCTGGGTTTGTTACTCCTCGGAGACTTGGTTTCTTCATCTGTGTAATGGGGGCGGTCAGTACCTACTTCATGGGATGACCGTGAGGATTAAAAATATATATATGCAGGCTGGGCGTGGTGGCTCACACCTGTCATCCCAGCACTTTGGGAGGCCAAGGCCAGTGGATCACGTGATGTCAGGAATTTGAGACCAGCCTGGTCAACATGGTGAAATCCTGTCTCTACTAAAAGTACAAAATTTAGCCGGGGGTGGTGGCGGGTGCCTGTAATCCCAGCTACTCAGGAGGCTGAGGCAGGAGAATCGCTCGAACCTGGGAAGCGGAAGTTGCTGTGCTCTGGGAGACAGTTGAAAGCCAGACCTGACTGGAAAAATTCTGGGCAAGTCCTATCAATTAGGAGGTGGTGTTATTCTTTCACCCAATCATTCCTCCTTGAGATTTTTACTGAGCACCTACTACATGCTGGGCTCTGTCCTAGGTGCTGGGGATACAGCAGTAGATGAGAGAGATGAGGTCTCTGCCTTAACGAGGGTATTACCAACCAGTGAGGGGTTGGTGTTAAAATGTCACAGGTTTCAAGATACAGGGTTCTGTGATCTGATTCATGCTACTCCCTCCCAAAAAACCAGGACCACAGGAGCCATGCACAGCTGAAAGGCAGTGCCTGTAAAAGCTTGCCTGTGAGGCTGTGACCTATCTGATGCCAAGCTTCTATGAACATGGCACATGCAAACAGACCTGCTGTGGGGCACAGCAAGATGACATGTGTGAGGTCATGGCGCCTGCACACCTGCAGTTCCTTAGGAACTCGAGGTGAACGTGGTTGCCCGCCTCACATCTTCCTGAGTGGCATCTCCAGTCCCGAAGAGCAGCCTCTGGTACTGCTCTGTTGGCCTCGTGTTGCATGTGGATCTGGGGTTTGAAAGGCGTCATTGAAGTCTAGTGGTGGAGGGTGGGTTGGGGGAGGACAAAGAGGATGCCTTACGGCCCCCGGAAGCTGATTTGGGGGGCATGTCCTGTCTGATGTTGCTTGGTTGGCGTCAGATGCATTTCTCTTCCTGGAGCTCAACTCGAGGCAGGTGGCTCCTCTTGCCATCTTGGGGCTTGGTGCCTTCCTGGCCACAAACTGATGTGCCGGTGACACACTCTCCTCCCAGTGAACCTCTTTTACTAGAAACCAGAGTCTCAGAATCACCATGTCTACTCATCCCAAGAGCTGGAGACAGTTTGGCACGTGGTGTGGCATCTTTCTCGTAAGCCCCGAGGTCTTGCTCATAAAATGGCTGGTGGCGGGTGCTTGTGAGTCTGCTGTCTGGGCTGGTTTCCAGAGGCCTCTAGTTTGCAGAGAGCGTCGGTGACTCACGCTGCTCTGCAGGTCGCCAGCCCAAAGCAGTCGGCACACACTAGGGCGCAGTGAGGCCTGGGAGGGGCCCCTCTCAGCAGGATGTGAAAACGCATCTCTGAGAGCATGGCTGATCTCAGCCCCGCCTACTCTGAAAATGCAGAAATAGCTTCCAAGGTGAAAGTGCTTTGATGAAAGAGGGTGGACTGGCCGTCATCCATTCAGTCTGTTAACAAGCATCCTCTGTGTGGCGGCTGAGACACACTGCTGCTGCTAATAGAAACAGCTACCACTTTTGGTTATTTCTTAGCTTGGTATAATGCCATGTATACGCATTCCCATATTACAGATGAGAAAAACTGAGGCTCAGGGACTTAAAAGATTGGTTCTGATTCCCAAAACAAGTAATGTGGTGCAGAGTTCTTACGATGTGTCTTGCACGTTTGAAGAACTTTGTGTGCATTGACTCACTGATTCTCTCTCAAAATCCTTAGAAGCTGGGAATAGTTTTTGCCGACGTTTAACAGAGGAGGCACAGGAAGGGTTAGGATTTGCCTCAAGTTTCATGAAAGGACGTGGCAGAGCTGGGATTTGGACCCCAGCCATCTGTGTGTCCCTGTGACTCTGACCCCAGGATGTGAGCCCCTCGCCAGAACAGCTGAGAAAGGGAGGAGCTGTTGGCTGCAAGAAACAGAGATTTGAGCCTAATCATGGATGGACAAGCAGGATTCAGATGCAGAGGAAAAAGAGGGTCCCCTAGGCATTAGCCAAGCGACACAAAGGTGTGGCGGGGGGGGATATCACGGTCTGCTCCTTGTTCAACCCCTGCCACGGACCAGCCATGGGATGTTGCACCTAAAATAGAGGGATGCCTGCGTACTTGAACCTTGATGACTTCACTGGTCAGACGCCCACCTCGTGAGCATAGACTGAGACTTTGGAGAGGAATGTATTTTGGGGACTGTATCAGTCAGCTCAGGCTGCATAACAAAATATCATAGACTGGGTGGCTTAAACAACAGAAATCTCTCTTCTCACAGTTCTAGAGGCTAGCAATCCAAGACCAGGATTCTGGGGAATCCTGTCAAGACCAGGTTCTGGAGAGGACCTGCTTAGGTCCTGGCTTGCAGACAGTCACCTTTTCTCCCATTGTGTTCTCCTGTGAGACAATGAGACTGACCTCTGGTGGCCCTTCTTCTTAGGCCACTAATTCCATCATAAGGGCCCCCCCCTTCATGACCTCAGCAAGCCCTAATTATCTCCCAAAGGCCCCATCTCCAAATACCATCGCAGAGAGGGTTAGGGCTTCAATATAGGAATTTGGCAGGTGTGGTGGGGGCATAACTCAGTGTGTAGCAGGGACTGTATAGGTGAAAGGTTTGATCAAGGGACAAATAAGGAGTGAAGGTTCTGTCTGTGTATCCTGGGAGCTACTGTCTCTTAGGAACACCTGGTGCAGTGTCACCCATGAATACAGTCCTTGCTGGTCACTCCAGGTGGCCTTCGAGTTGATAGCAGTATGGCCACGCCTGTGGATCTCACTTGGAGAAATTTAAGACAGAGCTTGGTCCCTGCTCAGATCTTGAGAAATTTCTTTGCAGGCAGCCTGGTGGCTTCTCTTGCCTGTAAATCTGGAAAGTATGGAGGGAGTATGGTTGACATCTCTTATGGGAAATCCAAGACTGAAAATACAAAAGATAGATCCAAAGGTTTGTGGAAGATGCTGTGACATGGCCAGGGATGCCTGCTTACAGGACGTGGGCTTGGGTTGGGCTTCGGGAGAATGTGGATGTGTTGGTGGGAGGGGGTGTCCCATGTTAGGGCTGTGCTGTGAGCTGGTCCTGGCATATGTGAGTAAACATAGAATGATCTGGAAGGTGAACTTACGGGAGGGTGAGATGGAGACTGGGCTGGAAGATTCAATAAATATCCAGTGAGTTCTTTCCAAGAATCAGGGGCCCTGTTGGTATTTGAAGACAGATCTTTATGAAACCAGGGGGTTTTTGCACCTTCTCCCAGAAGAGGAGGAAGTTTTGCAAGTCAGGGTGGAAAGCCTTCTTACTGCCCCCACCTGCTAATCCACCTGGGAGTGTCTGACTACCCACAATGCCGTCTCTCTTGGATAAGCAGAGACATCTACTCAGATGGCTTAAAAGAAATGTTTGGTTAATTCCTCTCACCCCCAGAGGGGGTTTATGGTATATATCTTCCCCAAAAATCAGGTCTTTATTTTATTATCTCATTTGTGATCACAGGCTGATTTGTGGGTTTGAATTACTGTTTGTTTCCTGTGTCTCAATTCAATATAATAAGTGCTTTTCTTTTGCCTTTTTTTTTTTTTTTTTCCCAAAGGCAGCAAGTTATTTTGCAGGGCTTGCTCCCTTGGCTGATGTTTCTTAGCAGAGGGGTTGGGGCTGAGGTGTTGATGAACTGGCTGAAGGACAAGGAAGTAAACTGTGGTTTGTTTAGAATGCTTTCCTGCCTGTGGTTGCTACTTTAGAAGCCGTGTGGTTGCTTGATAGGAGAGGTGCAGCTTAGTTGCATGTAATCAGAAGAAATTCTGCTGAATTGGAGAATAGAAACGGGCAGTTCAGGCCCGAGTTCACACAGTCGGTTAGTCCTTCCTTGTCGGGTAGCTTAGTTTAGAGAAAGTTACCAATTGTTTCTCCCTAGATTGTAAGTTGACGTGCAATCATTGCAAAAAAGCAGACAATGGAGACAGTGGTAGCATGTTCTACACTGGCTAGGAGGGGACATCTGACTTGCATTGTAGAACCACAAAACTGGACATCCCTTAGACCAGTGCCTGATTCCCATTGGTTTCACCATGGAGATGCACTCAGGGTTTCCCTTAAATTCCATCCCATTGAAACCTGCATGCCTGTGATCTCAGAAGTCTGGGAAGCTAGTTGTATAATTTGTCAAGGAGACAGATTCTTGGGTCTATACTTTTGTCTGTAAGGCTATTTGTTGACCCCTTGTGTTTTTATGAAAATTATCATCATTGATTAAGCTCATCAGCGAACCGCTTCTAATTTACATCCTAAACTATCATCTAGTCCATAGGACCAGTGGGTATGACTCGCCAGTTTATGCCTGGGGGGTACAAATGCAAGGCCACTGTATAGATCTTAGGCTGTAACCTTGTATTAGGTTGGCGCAAAAGTAATTGTGGTTTTTGAAGTACCCCTGTGTCTTTGGGAGGATTTGTAGATGACACTTAAGGACCATGTAGTAAGTCTAAATACTGCCTTTTCTCTTGACGTCCCGTCTCCATATTACTGACAACTGATCAGCACATTCACACGGATCAAAGGATTCAGCTCCCATTTAAACATGTAGGGAAACAGAATGGTGTTCTTGGTTATTGGAGTGGCCTCTTTGAAACTGGGCTTTGTCGCTTTCTCTTCCATCTTCTTTAGGGGACCATATTGTGGGCTTAATAAACACAAGCCAATGAGCCAGCTATAGCATCTTTTTTATTTTTATTTGAGACAGAGTCTCGCTCTGTTGCCTAGATTGGGGTGCAGTGACACCATCTTGGCTCACTGTAACCTCTGCCTCCCAGGTAGCGGAGGTTACAGGCACCTGCTATCATGCCCAGCTAATTTTTGTATTTTTAGTAGAGACAGGCTTTCACCATGTTGGCCAGGCTGGTCTCGAACTCCTGACCTCAAGTGATCCGCCCACCTCGGTCTCCCAAAGTGCTAGGATTACAGGCGTGAGCCACCGTGCCTGGCCTATAGCATCTCATTTAATCCTCACAGTGACTTTGCCAAGGAAGTGTTCTCTTCCCCATCTCGTGGCTGAAGAAACTAAGACTCAGGTGCTGTTGAAGTGCTTGGAGCTTCTGATGTGAGTCTACATTTTAACAGAGGCCCCAGGGCAGCGAGAGGATCTTTCAAATTGGGGAAACCCTAGCCTAGGTAGGAGTAGTACCCATAGAGCTGGGGCCATATCTGGTCTCTACCCAATGCTAGGAGGCTGTTCGTGGACAAGTTGCCCCATCTTTCTCTACCTTACTGACTTGACCTGAGAAATGGGACTCTCACCACCACCCCCGGAGATGTCTGTGAGGATGAAGGAAGGCAGAGCGAGCAGCCACCTGCGGAGGAGGGTGTTTGGCGGTGGTCTGGTCTCGAGTTGATTTCAGGCCTCAGTTGAAGGAAGACAGGTCCTGCCTCTGTCTTCCACAAAGAAGCTGACAAAGAATGAAACTCCATGACTAAACAGGAAGCTGTGCCTCCGAATGCTGCAGACGGAGCCATCATGTGATGCTTTCTATTTCTCTGAGAAGGTGACAGAACAGGGCTTGGCTTCTCGAGTCCCCTGAGGTAGTGCCATTGTGCCCTCCACCCCCATATTAACACTGGGCACCATGCAGTTTGGTGTTCAAAGGTTTGGAGAGAGAGCTCATGTTCTGCCTGAATGGTCTGAAAAGCCTGGTCCCTGGGGTTCCAACTAGATTTGAACTACTTCTCCAAGGGTATGACTTCAGACCAATGCATGACGCCTGAGATCCACTTAAGTGCTCCTTAAATGAGTAGATATGGATAAAGTGAAAACGTGTTGGTCATTACAGGACTTTAGAGCTGTCCACTGAGCAAAACAGGGAGTGGCGTGCTTTAACATAAGTTCCAACAGGATCACCCTGCCGTATAGGACTGGGAGTAGCAGTGGAGGTTGTTGGTTTCTGGCTATCTGGGGGGTAAATCCAGAAGCATGTATGGGATGTGTGCTGTGGACAAGGAGTCAGGGAACACCTAGGTTGGCCTGACAAACTGGAAGGAGAGAATATGTTTCCCACTATGGGAACAGGGGAGGAGAGGAGGAGCAGGGGTGAGGATCCGGAGATTGGTTTTGGCCCCGTGAAGTTTGAGATGACCTGTGGGCAGGTAGATATTGGCAATCTGAAGTTCAGGAGTGAGGGTCTGGGTTAAAAATATTAATGTGGCCATCATCAGGATAGAGGTGGTATTTTAAGGTCCTGAGTGAATTATCCGACAGTACGGTCTGCTCTTGGACTTGGAAGAAGTCAGTTTTGAGTGGAGACTGGGCAGTTTAGTGTGGGAGCTGCCTTAGGGCCCCATCCACCTGGAAATGTTTGCTTTGGGAGATGGCCTGAGATGCATGGTCAGAAAAGGAGGAGAGATGAAGTGCTTCTTTTGCCCCAGGGTAGCAGTAGCCAACCCCAACTAGCCAATTCCTGTTGGAGCCCAACATTTGGAAATCCAGGCCGCTAACTGCACAAGCGCTAAAAGGATCTCATTTATTGAGCGTTCTTGTCGCCCTTGAAGATGAGATTTCAGGGAGCTTACGCCTCTACTTGAAAAAGCATCCTAGTTTACTTGACATTTCTAATAACGCTGCATTACTCCCTGGAAGAAATTGGACTCAGAAAATATTTCTAAATCAGGCATTTGGAATGGACTTGGGTATTTCAATTCGGCCATTCAAAGGGGATTGGGAAGACAGGTGTTTTGAAAGCCACAGGCATTGTACAGACATAGAGAGGGGTTTATTTACAATAGACTCCCCAGGTCTCATTCTCTTCAAGTGCCTTTGTTGGTCTCATAGGGCAGGAGCTTTTTTTCCATTGTTGACAAAAAACAGGAAGAAAATGTGCAGTTTTATGAATTTCCCTGACCACTAAGAAGGAAACTAGGGCCCAGTTGAGTATCTGTAGATGCCTGAAGGCAGATAACAGTTGAGTAGATCTTTAATGAAATTCTAATTTTCCTTTGACTGCAGCAGAAACTGGCTTTTTAATTTTCTTTGTAGTTGGCCATGATTTGAAACCCCACAGCAGCCCTTCTGTCCAGCTTGAACACACTCCCCTTGATCCCGCACCCCACATAATGTAATGCACTTTGCACAGAGTCCCTCATCTCTATGATTACCCTAGTGTTGGGTTAATTCTGGCACAAATGCTAAGATGTTGCAGAATTTTGGCTTAAACTACAGCCAAAGGGTTAAGTTCCCTCCTGGGCTTGGATGATACTGGCATAAGTTGGAAGCGTAAGAGAGATCAAAGGTGATTTTTTTTTTTTTCTTCTCAAAAATGATTTTGCAAATCTTTTTCAGAGCTGATAGACACACACCTTAGCTGGATACAAAACATATTATGAAACAGAATGACTGTGATCTTTGATCCGAGAAATCAAAGTTAAAGGTAATTGATATCTTCTGCTTCTCCTTTTGTTTTCCAGCTGTGTGTTTCAAGTATAAGAAAACTTGACAAGCTGAAGGCCCTCTCTTCTCATTCTCCTGCTCTTAAGGGCTAGACCCCTCCACTTCTGAAGTGGACACTCCTGGGGACCTCCCTGAGAATCTCAGGGTTGGGCGGGAGAAGGGGGGATGAGGCCCCGGTAACTTGCATGCTCCCCGATTCCAGGGCTGGCCTGCATGGAAAAATGCAGCACCGTCTTTTTGGTTTTGCACACTTCGTTGTGGGTGTCCAGTTAAATAACGCTCTCCATCCGTGGCGGGTGTTCTGCACTGGGGAACAGCAGAGTGGGCAGGGAGGTCAGAAAGCCTACCTAGGAAGCCCCGCCCTGTGCTTAGGGCATTTCCAATCCTGATTCCCTCAGCTCAAGGTTTCAGCTCCTCCCGGGGGCTTCCTTGTTGTGGCTTTTGAAGTCACATGATTTTGCTACTTGGTTTCTGGATTCGAAATCATCCCCTTGAGCTGCTTCCCAGGGTGCTCGGTGAGCCCCTCACCCAACAGATCCACCTCGCTGGGCCTCCACAGAAGAGCCTGGCAGCGAAGAAGACCCTACCGTGCAAGTTTCAGGAGGCCCTGGGGTGTGAAGTCCAGATGAGACATTGAAGAAGGTTGCATTACCTCTCTGTGCCTCAGCTTCTTAGATGCTGTTGCTGTTTTTTAATCTTCTCCATATTCTAATTGGAATAAACCAGTACACACAGTGCCCAGACCATCTTAGAGCTTATATTAGCACACCCAGGGGAGCTGACACTTCAGAAGCACGATTGCCAGAGGATGGGGCCTGCTGAGATGAACCCCTACTTCCCTGTGGCAGAAGGAAGCCCTGGGGGGAGGGGCACATTCTCCAACCATCTGCCACTCTCCGGCCTCAGGACTTCGCGTCTGAGGAATCAGGATAAAAATGCAAGTAAAATATCGGTGCTGAGGTTGTAAGCCCCTCAGGGAACTTGTCGAAGGGTGGTGCCTTTTTAATGTGTGTCTTGGGCTTGGGGACTTTGGCGAGCCAGCGGCTCAGGCCTGTGGCTGACTCTGTAGCTCTGACCAGTATGACCTGGGAGGGTATTTACTGCTGCTGCATCACTCTTCAGACCCCACCCACAGTTTCCGGCTACAGTCCTAGTAAGGGTTTTATGTTCTTTTCACTGAGCCTCACTCAAGCGTGGCCAGGTTTCTCTGGAGAAGATGAACACTGGGAAGTTACTTAGTAAGTGCAAAGCAGAGGTCTGGGAGAGCTCTGTCTCAAGTAACAGGCCTTTTCAGTTTTGAGATGTCAGAGGGGAAGAGCCGGGTACGGTGGCTCACGCCTGTAATCCCAGCACTTTGGGAGGCCAGGGCAAGGTCAGGAGTTCGAGACCAGCCTGGCCGACATGGTGAAACCCTGTCTCTACTGAAAACCCGCATGGTGGCAGCTTCCTGTAACCTCAGCTACGCTACTTAGGAATTTGAGGCAGGAGAATTACTTGAACCTGGAGGCAGAGATTGCAGTGCGCTGAGATGGCACCACTGTACTCCAGCCTGGGTGACAGAGGGAGACTCAAAAAAAAAAAGTCACGGGAAGGCTCAAGACCAGCAGGCCTGGTTGCTTAGGGAACTTACCTCTGGGCCTTCAGAGTCGCTTCCCCTGAGGACAGTTAGGACCAAAGGCAGAAGAGCATGGAGAGGACTTCATGTGCTTTCGGCTTCACACATCCTGACCCAAGCATGTGGGGGTCATGGGAGTGAATTCAGCAAGGCACTGCAAGGCAGAGAAAACAGTCAGTGGTGACTGGGGGTGGTGCCTTGGGCCCCTCTTGGCTCTCAGATTCTTTGATTTGGCCTGGAGAATGCAGCTACAGCCCTCTCGATTCCCATTCCAAGCTTGAGGAGTGTCTTTCTGGCCGTGGCCTTTGTGGCTGGGCCCAGGCTCTCATGGGCACTCACGTGGTCTCACCAGATTTTAGAAAACATGCTTGAGGTTTGAGCGAGAAGCAGGACCCAACCTATCCGCTCCTCCCTGTTGCTGCTTTCTCAGGGGATTCAGTTCCAAAGTCAGCAAAGGGAAAGGGCCTCCAGTGAAATTCACCCTTGGAAGTCCTTTAAATTGCACCTGAAGTATTCATACATCTGTGTTGTTTTCCTCATGTAATCCTGAGCAGCCATCCTGCTGCAAACTGAAGTCTGGGAACCTCTGAGCTCTGACCAAGGAAGGGAGGAGAAAGTAGATGCAGGTGCCTGGGCCTTTTAGCAAAACAGAAAAGTCCTAGGGCAGAATGGGATACTAACAAACAGAAGTCAGTTTTAGCTTTTAGAAATCCAGTAAGAGGCACTGGCTTCCCCAGATTGCCACCCTCAGAAAGCAGGCAAAGAGAACACCCTGCTTTTTCTTCTTTGCCATTAGCATATATATACTAGGAGCTGACAAACTACAGTGCTTGGGTCACTCCTGGCCCCCAGGCTGTTTTGGCACATGACCAGCCTGTTTTGGCAAATGAAGTTTTACTGGAACACATCTATGCCCATTTGCTTACTGTCTACGGCAGCTTTGATGCTACACCGGCAGTGCTTAGTAAGTGAGAAAGAGCCCACAAAGCTGAAAATATTATCTGGCTCCTTCCAGGAAAGTTTGTGGACCTCTGGTATATCATCTTTTATGTCTGTAGCCATTTTTATTAGAATACTAATATCCTTCTGAGTTGAAACACCTCTTTATAAATGACTTTGTCATATATACTGAAAATGTTACACTATCTTTTGTGTGTAATTTTTGTGTACTTAAGATCAGTTCACTTTTTCCTCTCCAGTTTCAGGCTTAGTAGTCACCCTGAGATCATTCTCCATCAGCCTTTTCAGCGGGTCTCCTCTCTGTAAGGATGATCAGAGGTCAAGAGCACCGTGGCAGACTCACAACTGCTGGCCTCAATTCTGTTCTGAGAAAGGGACGCTTTCTCCAGCAAAGCACTTGCCTTCATCACACGGCCTCTCACTGCTGGCTAGGCAGAGTCTACTGTAGCCTTCCCCTGACTTCACGCACATGACCCAGAGGATTCTGGGATTCCCCAAAAGAGAGAGGATCAATACTGTACAAGTTAATTAAATGGGCCCTGAGTTCAAATCCCAATCCCCTGTCACTTGCTAGAGTATTGGTCTGCCTGTCTCTATTTCCCTATCTATAAAATGGGGATAATGATATTACTAGGAGTAGTGTGAGAATTAAATAATAGTCCCTGGCACTATATAGGACCTGGTACACAGCTCTCAGGAAATGTGAATGGCTGGTATTCTTTTGTAGAGAGAAAGACTCCAAACAAATAACAGATCAGCAACCCATTTGTCAATCAAATGAAAAAGGAAAATCAGCTTCCTTAAACCAAGGGACCTAGGCTGATGGTGCAGGGTCCTTGGGGTGGGCTAATGCAAGCATTAAGCACCTGCTGTCTGCATGGTGCCATGCATGAGTGGGGCTACTTGAAAATTCAGTACTTGCTTTTGGAGGGAGGGCACTATGGCAGGAATGTGGGGCAGCTTCCAGGAAGGGGCAGCATTGGACAGGGGTAGAGCACTGCACCTGGCCCCATTTGGGAACAGGTAGGAGGAGAGGTACAGTTGCTGGCCTAGGGTAGATGATTGGAGGTCTAAAATGCTGATGGCAATGATACAGGAGAGTGGTTCAGCACCCAAACCTCAGAGGCCAACTTGGGGAGGCCAATCCTGGCTGTGACCTGAAGTTTCCCAATCCCTTTCTAAGCTGCTGTGTTCTGTTCATAAATAAGTGTTGAGTACTTCCCATGCACCAAAGCATCATCTAAGGGATATGAGGGGAAGGAGAGCATCAGCGCAGCAGGGGATAGTGAGGAGATGGGAGTGCAACTGGGTCGAGGGTGGCCACCAGGGGGGGCTTTCCCAAGGAGACTGAGCCTTGGGTGATGTGAGTGAGAAGGAAGAGCATTAGACTGGGGAAAGCATGGTGCTACCAAGAGCAGCAGCATGAGGAAGGTGACACGAGAGAACAGGGCTGAGTCGGGGACAGACAGAGACCAGGAGAAATGGCATGGTGAAAGGGCCCTGGGGTTCCCCTGCACCCTAGTACTCGAGTCTGCAAATGTGGGGCCTCCCTGTGGACTCTGCATGAAGTGGTTGAGATGAGACCCTCTCTCAGAACTTAAAGCCCAATGTGGCTCTATGCTGTCACCACCACCTAGCAGGCATTTCTGTTCTAGAACTTTCTCCTTGTTGGTAGTCAGGGGAGCAGGCGCCGAGATTTCAGAAAGAGGAGGTTCCTACCCAGAGAGGTTTGGGCGGGAGTTGAACTCAGGGCCCCCTCACCACCCCCAATAGCAAGAAGGTCTAAGTGCATAGGGTTACTGGATTTTCCAGATGCAACTCTTCACTTCTATCTGAAAGTAGCTCCCAGAAAGCAGGACCATTTCCACCCAAGGGGAGGGAAACACGCTTCTGTCTGCTTGAAAAGTTTCTCTACTTCCCATCCCCTGCCCCAGCCCTGTGTTCTGAGAAGGGAAACAGCCCTTCGAGAGGGCTTTGGTGCCAGTGTCTCTGCCTACCAGCTATTTTTAGAAAGCTGAGGCTGTGGAAAGTTTTCATCAAGGATCCACTCCTCTCACTTCCTAGGTTGAGAAAACAGGAAGCCCTTTGGAATCCGGGCTTTGAAAAGCTTCACATGAAGCTGCCCCGGGCATTCAGCTTTTGCTACATAAGAGTCCTGCACAGCATGGTCAGCTCGTCACCCCTGCAGGAAGCACTGAGGGTCCGGGCTGACAGTCCTTATGCAGCTTCTGGTTTAGGGTCCCTGGGAGTCAGCTGTTACCAGGTACACAGTAGATGCCCAACTAGTGCTGGTTAGCTAAAGATATGAATTTGTCCTCTACATTCCTATTAGTGAATCCATTTCCACATGTTGGAAAAGCTATACATAATGTATGTATTTCAAATACATATCTAATACATATATACTGGTCTACAGACCAACACTGGCTGTACACTGGGCACTGTGATCTTTACTTGCATTATCTCATCCAAGCACCTCAGCAACCTGGGAGGTAATATTTTTAGATGCAATTTACAGATGAGGAAACTGAGGCACAGAGTGGTTATGTCACCAAGGCAAGGTTCACCAAGCAAGGAAGTGGCAGAGGTGGAATTCTAACCCTGGCTGGCTCTGGAACCTGACCTCTCACGCACATGCTTGTGGCGTGCCTGACGTTCTGGCACAAAACAAAGCCGATGGTTGCAAAGCGCGGCATTCAGAGTCCAACATGAAGCGTGGGGATTTGACTGACCATCCCAGCCACTAGCCACTGAACACCAGGCGCTGTGCTGGGCGCTGTCACATGTGAATGGGTAGCATCCTCACAGCAGCCTGAAAAGATGTGTGCTATCATTCCCACTTTACAGTTGAGCAAATTGAGGCACTGAGAGGTAACGTCATATAGTCAGAGTCATATAGTCAGAGAAGGAGCTGAGAATCAAACCCGGTTCATTCAGCTCTCTGCATTCCTCGCCTCTCACTGTTATGGAGGTTGCAGAGCATCTGGGCAGGGGTTTTCCAGGGAAAAGTACCCTGAACCTAGGAGGGCCCAGCTTTGACCATGGAGAGACTTTGGGCAACTCTGAACATTTAACCCTCAGTGCCAATGAAACTTAAGCCTAAGGTGAGAAAAGGAAGTGTGAGGAGGTGTGGGAAGAATTCAGTGTCAGAACCAGGACATGGAAAATGAACCTGCCTTTGATGGGACTCCCAAAGGGGTTTACATCCTCATCCCTTCCACCCCACAATAAGTCAGTATGGTCTACCTGCAAAACTGAAGGTGTAGGCATACCTCAGGGAGCATGCCTCACGGAGGAGCTGTCACCAATAGCACCTCCTTCTTTCCAAGAATGTTTCAGGGAACCTATTTGCAGGATCCACTATCCTAAGATCTCACCCAGTAGCCAAGGCGGGAGAAGGTAGCTTGCTTCTTGGTGCCAGTGACTGGTACTGCTCTTGGTTCCCTGCTAGGAACTCCACACATACTTCTGGGGAGGGAGGTGACCAAACTTTCCAGAACTGGCACATGATCCTTCACTTGGTTGTGCTGAAATGGAAACTATGTTTATGTTGATGGCCAGTCAGTCTTTGGGGGGCCCTCACTTGCTCTATTTGTAAGGGTTCCTCTTTTGAGAACTGTAAGTTTTATGGATCAAGAAAGAACCATGTTTTATCAGACTTAATAGGCATTTTCTGGATGTGGAAATAGGTACACAATAGAAAGCCTCAAGCACATGACATCAAATGCAGAAGAGGAGAAAGTTACTTCAGACATGCCCTATGGCTCAAATCCATTTTTGCCACAAAGATTTGAAAAAGTTACCATTTGAGCAATTTTCACTAATAGATCTTTAGCACAAAACAGTGTCTGAAAAAAATATGATGTAGGAAAGCATTTCTTATATTAAAAACTGTCAAATATACTATCACAAGGAACAAAAAAAAAGTATTTAAATAAATAGAGATGGGCAGAGCGGTTCATGCCTGTAATCCCAATACTTTGGGAGGCTCAGGTGGGAGGATCCTGAGCTCAGGAGTTCGAGACCAGCCTGGGCAACAGAGTGAGACCCTGTCTCTACTAAAAATTTAAAAAGGTAGCCAGGTGTGGTGGTGTGTACCTGTAGTCCCAGCTACTCAGGAGGCTGAGGCTGCTAGGAGCCATGATCATGCCATTGCACTCCAGCCTGGGTGACAGAGCAAGACCTTGTCTCAAAAATAAATAGCCTGATAGAGGTTCTAGAAAGCGAACCTGATGCATGTTCTTGGTGCCCTCTCACTCGCCCCATTCTCTCTCTCTCCCCCTCCTCTTTTCTTTTGTAGTTAATGAAATTATCAGGAAGGAGTTTTCAGGACCTCCTGCCAGAAATCAGACGTAAAAGAAGCCATTATAGCAAGACACCTTCTGTATCTGACCCCTCGGAGCCCTCCACAGCCCCTCACCTTCTGTCTCCTTTCACGTTCATCTCCCAGCCTGGAGTCCACACGCGGATCAATGTATGGGCACTAAGCGGACTCTCGCTTAAGGAGCTCGCCACCTCCCTCTAAACACCAGAGAGAACTCTTCTTTTTGGTTTATGTTTTAAATCCCAGAGAGCATCCTGGTTGATCTTAATGGTGTTCCGTCCAAATATTAAGCGCCTGCTGACCAAAAGCACATTCTGCACAAGACAGGACACTGGAACGCACCTGACAACAGAGTGACTCGAGCTTGGGGGGATGGGCGGGGGACAGAAGATGTGGGCGCTGTGATTAAACCCCAGCCCTTGCGTTCATTTTTCCAGGTCACAGATACAGCTCCTGTACCTTTTGAAGGAAAGGAGTTCTCAGAGCAACCAAAGGAACGTGATCCAAGAGCCCAGCTTACAGGCTGAAGAAACCCAAAACCCTCTCGATAGAGGTAGAAACTGAACTGTCAGTCCTTAGAGCTCACCCAGTCCATGCCACAACTGGGCCACGGCTAAAGCTTTATTTTTGAATTCTTATTCCAAAACCAAACTGTCTTGCCCGGACAAGATCACTTGTTAAGACTTCTTGGCGTTAAGTTATGACATGTATATGCGTTTGTTACTATTTTTTTTCTGCTTGAAAAAGCTGGCCAGGGCACCTAGCACTGGAGCTATTTTGGCGAGCTGTTCTTTAACCCCTGCAGCACGCAGTCCTGCTAACACAATTTCCATGGACTTGGGGGGCTGACCCAGGCTGCAGAGAGCAAGCACCTGTCTGCTGCAGCTGTACAACCTGGATGCTTTGCAAGGTTCCGGCTTGCTTTCTTCCTTAGCAGCCAGAGTGCTTTTCCGTAAAGCAGTGGAGAATCTCAAGCATGTGCATTTAATTGAGGAATAGCAGAAGGGCTAAAGCAACCAAGAAAAGAAGTGCGGGTATTTTTGTTAAGTAAAACAGCCCAAGTGCTTCTGGAAGTGGGTGTCTACCAAGATAGAGGAAAAGGGCTGAATTCCCTCTATCCTAAATTCAAAGTGGCACAGTCGAGCTCAGGATGCGCTTCCCAGCTTCACTGCTTACTTTGACCTGAACGTATTTCAAGACCCTTTCTGCCCCTGAAGACCTATTCGCACTAGAATTCTAACGCAAAGAAATCTAGTCGAATGCATCCTTTAGTTTGAATGAGCTCTGTTCAGACCAGTTGTATGTTATATGTGATTTCCTTCCTCCCAACTGTTTCCACTGAGCGCACCCCTAGTCTCCCCTAGTCTTCCTCTGTGGGTGCGATTTTTGTGATTTTTACAAACAAAACCCTTGTAGTTCTTGGCAGGTGTGTTTCTGTTGGCATTTGCTGCAGATACCCCAGGACAAGCGGGGGGATTCATTTTTAAGCCATTCAGTTGTTTCCTCAATAATCCACAGCAAAGTGAAAATATTCTTAGCACTCAGACTGTACTGTTTTCTCGGTCCAGTCTGTAGGCAGAAGGCCTCAGAAGATAGTTAGTCATGGCCACTCAGTGCCCACTGTGAGCTTTGTAAGTCCTGGCTCTCCTGTCAAGGTTACCCAGAGGCAAAAGCTTCCTGGGAGTGGGGCCAGGTGTGTTTGGCACTCCAGATAGAAGACAAAATGCTCCGATTCGGGCCTGTGCACTTGTATGCAACCTGTTGGTCAATACCTAGCATTTATTTTTCCCTAACAATGGACAACCTTTCCCTCATCTACCCCTAAGCTCAGAGTTTAGGAACATTCTCTTTTAAATAAACAGAATGCCAGTAAGAGGTTGACCCCCACCATAGAACTTCTGGGATGCTAAAAACTTCCTCACGAACAAAATAAGTTCCTTATATAAGTTCCTTATACTAGCAGCTTCACCTAGAGAATTCTCTCTCCAGCAATATGAATTTTTCTCTCCAGCAATATTGGCTTCACTGGGGAAAAGCTAGGAGTGTGTGGTGAGTGATTTGTTCTCCCTTGACCTGGCTAGGAGCCATTTTTTATACATGAGGGAATTTGAGCTTTCCTCAGTTATCTGAATGTTTTACCCAAGTGCCTTCCTGCTATTGTAGCAAAGTAGCTCAGCTTCCTTGTCCACAGGGTGAAAAAGGACTAATGCATTTTCCATCAGTTTTCTAACTATGTTAGCAAAAAGGACCTCCTGGTAGCTCAACCTCCTGTACGCATGTGTGTGTGTGTAATACACACACAAATAAACCCCTCTGTTTTTCTAAGACATCTTAGCTGGATATTATAGGAAGCACTTTCATAAACAACTGTACCAAATAGCAAAGGAAAGAGAAACAAAAGCATTAGATTTGAGACATAAACAGGCAAGAGAAAGTGTATTAGGAACTGACAGCTATCAAGGAAGTTTTGTCAGTTACAAATGCTAGGAGGAAATTTTGCCAAGAAGGATGGCTCATAAAATATTTCCAGTATGGGAAGAGGCAATAAGATCCTCTAAGAGAATGAGAAAGTAGGGATGTATAAATGGTAAAGATGGGCGTGTTGCAGGTGTGTTAGAAGGATCTCAGTTAAGTGAAGGTTTGCACTTGCTACATCTAAGTTAATGTAAATATGTAGCACTCTGACAGGTCTACCATGTTGCTGAATGTAGTATATTTCCAAAGTTTGCAAGTCTTCCTGTATTGTAAAAAAAATGCTGCTGCTTGATAATATGTATAGCAATCCAGATTAATTAGTATGTTATTAAATTTTATTTTCTTACCTGTATTTTTATGCTTTTTACCTGTCCTCAAAATATTACACCCCTGTTGGAATTAGATTTATATTTATAAATGGTCAGAAATCTTTTTAAATGTCTCTTTTTACACATAGGTTGATTTTTTTTCTTAAGATAAATGATGTATTCTTGAAACATTTGTTAATTATTCCAGGAAACAAAAATCCATGTAATAAAACTCCCACTCAGAGCCTATTAGTCACCTACCTAGAAGACAGCATCTCAGGAGAAGGAATGGTTTCATGGAAGAAGGAACCACCTTTTTCTTGCTCAAGAATTATGCTGACTTCAGCCCTGAGCCTGGATCTGGTCACTGAGAATCATCAAGTGTCTAGATCCCCCCAGATAAGTAATCTAGTAGGTGGTTTTGATTTTAAAAAATTGACACCAAAACCCTGCCTGCATTGTAATGGAATTTGAAAAGAATGCATGTTCACAGAACCCTACGTTCAGGCTAACATTTACAGAGGGGACCAAAACAAAATCCTGGTAGATAACTCCTGTATGCTTTATCCAAAGGACATCCACAGTTTTCCAGCATAGACATAACCAAGGATGAATCGATTTCTTCAAAGAACTGGGAGGCACTGATATTGCATTTTTTGTTTACATCCAGTAGCCAAGACGCCTCAGTGAGCCAGTCTTGGGCAGAGGCTGTCACATTTAGGCAGATCAGGAGTTGATATGTTCTAATTCTCACTCTGGACTACAGTGAAACTGAATTTACCATGTCAAAACAAAAAACAAAAAACAAAAAACTTTCCAAGTGCTTTCTATTGCTCAGAATTGAAAGAATGTTTTCATTTCAAGTTTACAAGAGGCATGGATGGAGTTGTGATGTTCTTGACAAGCTGGGCTAACCTTTCCTGAACTCGTTTCCTGGAGGCAAGGTGCTCGGTGACCCAGCGCATCTTAACTTTGGGTCTCCTAGGCTCAAGGCTAGGGCATTACGTTTCATGGAACCAAAACAGCCAATTGCATAGCAAGTATTTTCCTGCATTCCAATTAAATGCTTAAGAAAAAGCAGCATCATATAAAATTGTGATCATAAACATCCATTTCCCTCAGCTTTTGTGAGTGCCTTGACTTACAGCCAACATCACTGTTTAACTCAGTCTGTTTAAAAACAAACTTTTCTGGTGGTTGGTAACAGAGTTTCTCCCTGCACCATCAGGGTCCTGAGAGCTGGAAGTGAAAGGGTTAATTAACATTCTACCTTTATGCAGCTGTTGGCTGACTAGAATAAACTCCCTGCTGAGTTCAAGCTTTGAATGGAATGGATGCAAATGATGTTGTTTCTATTAGAGCAGGTGCTCACAGCATTCTGATTGGCCTGAGCAGACTGAGGCTATGGCTGTTGGAACAAGCTTAGCATCCTGGACATCTTGTCAAAGAACCTCACTCACCCCCTATGGCCTCTACAGCCCTCAGAGGAGAGAAAACCAGTACAGTTCTCCAACAAACAGAGGTCTCTCCAACATGGTGGTGCTGGCAGGCTTAGGTTTAGACAATCCTGTTAAAGGTGTTTGAATACATCACATTCCTATGCAAATGTTTTTAATCTCCAGTTTAACGTAGTTTATTTTTCCTATATGTAAAGTATTTTTATACGACTTGTATCATGATAGTTTAGCAATAAAACAGTTGGAAGCAACAGCTACTTTGGTGGATCTTTCTTTTCCGGAGAGGCTACTCAAATATCCCCTTGACATTTCGGGCTCCCTCAGCAAGGAACATTTTGTGTGTGCACATAAGTGTGTGCGTTTCCTCCTCATCTCAGCCCTAGGAGGTAGGTACAGTCACACTGTGCTTGTGACTCAGGCTCAGAAGCCACTTGTCGGAGGTGGCAAAGCCACATGGTCAACCTGAATTTGATTCTCTCCGGCACAGCTCTGCTGTAATCTGTGCCTCTAGACTACTTTTGAGGTAGCATATTCATAAAGGAGATTTATGGTGCCCACCTTAGACCAGCTTTCCAAGGGTCCCGAAGCACTCACAGTCAACTGGGCCAAGCCAGGCACTTGGAAGGCAAAAGCCACCATTTTTATTTGAGCATCTTGCAAACTATCTAGGTTAAAGAAAAAAAAAAATGCACCTTATACCTTCGAACCCACAAACAAGTACTAGAACCTTCTAGCCAAGTTCCTCCTTAAAACAGCTTTTGCCATCCTGTAGCTAAAGCACCTAGGAGGTTTGGAAGTAGCTGCTCTTTTTAAAGTCTTAATAGGGTTCGAACCTCCTCCCACCCTTTCACCCCAGGGAAATGGGATATCTGCCCCAGGCCCTGTGCTTTAGGGACCCACGCCACCCCATCACGGCCCCGCACTTGGAATGTCTTGCTGGGAATTTTCTAGTCCCCGCCCCCACCCCGCTATTCCAGTGCCTGTAACCAGCACTACCAAATGGGCAGGTGTCCCAAGCTCAGACAGACACCTGCATGGGTCCTGGCTGCTGGAAGTGCCTATCTTGAAATATCCTTAGTCTCCCTCTGTTAGCTGGGACCAGCTGGCTCCCATTTCTCCCCTTCAGATGCCCCAAAGAGCTCTAGAACCTGCACCTACAGGGTCCAGGCCAGCTTCCAGAAGAGCACCCTGGTGAGCAGATTGCTCCGATGGCTGGTGCAGTATTTTCATTGTGAGTTTTGTGGGATGGTGTGAGACTGGATCGCCAGAATGGTGCTGATTTAGGAATGGCTCAAGTTGCTTAGGCAGACAGGAGCCCCACAAAAAATACCTGCCCAGGGCTACACCTAAGAGGCAACTGTGCCCCACTAAGATGATTGCGGCCAACTGTTTTGCTTTAACTCACTTTCCGAAAACCTTACACCACTTCTCCTGAATCGAAAGTCAAAATCACTTAAGCAGAGGACAAGGCTAAAACTATAGTCATTTTTAAAAAAGAAAAAAATAAACCAAAAACATCTGTGTTGTACATTTATATTTAAGCCACACTTAAACACAAATTTGGCCTGTGCCTCAGTTTCCCCAGATATAAAATGAGGACTCTAGTCCCCACCTCACAGGTACTGCATACTTAATCAATATTAGCTAGCGATCAACTGTCCCATCATTAACAGACAGATTTCAGATTCACCTAAGGCTTATCGTGGAGCCTTGAGCTCATCTGGAAGAAAACATTTAGAGCTCTGACTATGGGAGTTTCATTTTTCTAAATAGATCATTAAAGCCAGAAACTTGAGTTTATCCAATTTTCAAAACCTGAGATGACAAGGAAGTTTGTATTGGAGCATCTTGGAGTCACTTTGCCAGGAGTCTGCAAATCTGAACATGTTCCTTGCTGTATCCAACAGCATGGTGTAGTTTCGTACAAAGGAGCAGAAACAGAACAGTGGTTTCGTGCCAAGTTGGAGTTTAAGAAGTGGTAAGATTGACAGGAGAAAACAAACGCTGACTCCTACTCAGCCTCTTCATGTTCATACACTAGAAGGAAACTGGGTTCCTGGTAGGACCAGGTTGAGTATAAAATAATGCTAAGGACAGAGGCACAGAGCCACAAGGGCCTTTACGAAATGAAAGTCAAGTCATTTCTTTTGTCTGCGGATCCCCAGTAGCTGTGATGGGGTATAAAGGACACGCTTGCTATAAACCTCATGACATTTTGTGGTACGAAGATGGACGAGGTCAGACCAAACTTTCTCCAAAAAGGGCTTCTCACTCTAAACCACCTCTTGCCCTGCCCTCCTGGTAAAATTCAGAAGTTGAGCTTTGTAAATGGTCCGATGAGGAGTTATCAAAGAAACAAAACCCCCTGCTGTCTATCTGCCCTGTCCCAGGCTCTCTAGGAATCCCTGATTTACTAAAAACTTCAAGCTCTGAAACACTGTGCTGGATAGGAAGTACAGTGACGATTCACTCTGATTCCCAGGGGCTATACTTTTTACATCAGTGATCCCTAAATTTTTTGTTGAAATGGGGACAGCTCATCCTTCTATGAAATACTGACAAAACTCCTTGAAAACACATTGCCAACAGTTTCTGCTGCTGTGCAAAGTGTCAGAGGATATTTGATTTAGAACCCTCTGCCCTTAATACCACGAGAAAAAAGCATTCACAAGACAACCGTGGAGAGGGTTGTATTTACACCTTCACATACACACGCACCAGACTCGTGTGTGACCTCCCCCACCATGTGCCTTCTTCTCTTTGGTAGCCAGGAGGCATTTTGAGTTCAACATGCCCCCAAATTTCCTGATTCCCAATCTCCTCTTCCTCCCTCTCCCAACACGCACCCATCTTACTCATCAGTTTATGGGAACACCATCTATCTACAGTCGCTTAGTCAAAACCCCGGGAATAACCCCAGATCTCACTGTTCCCGTTGCCCACATATCAGCAAATCCCGCTGGGTCCCTTCTGAAATCATCCCACCTCTATGCCTCATGCTCACCAGAACACCCTCATCTCCTACCTGGATGACACAACAGCCCTTTGCTGGTGTACTCCCGATCTCCCCATCCACACAGCAGCTAGATCGAGCTTAAAGCAGCCTCAGATCCTATCACAGTCCTATTTAAAGCCCTCCACGGCTTCCACCTTGCATTCAGGATGATCCAAATTCCAGGCAAGAGGCTCAGCCATCTTCCTTGGCCACAAGTTCTCCAACCTCCAGGCCTCTTTTCTGTTCCTTGCCCAGACCACACCATTCCCCACCTCTCTCTCCTCCTAAAACTTGAAACGCTTTGACCCCTGAGTTTCATGGACTGGCTCTTCCTCATTCTTCAACTTTCCAATTATATTCTTGTCCTCAGAGGACTTCAGTGACCACTGTCATGCGGGACCTACCCCATGCCCCGCCCACACATGCACTCAGCCTGGCGTTTGCATGACTGTGGGCATGTTTGCTGTCTCTTGCCCCTGTAAATTCCATGGCAGCGACGATTGTCTTGATTTGCTCAATGCCGTCTCTCTACAGCCTGGCATGCGGTATGGTAGGCCCCCAGGAACCGGGTGTTAAATGAGCAAACATGCCTTTCCTGTGCATGGAGAACAATGGGCTCATCTGGAATGTATGGAAAATTAATCATTTCCTAATATTTAACACATTTTATAAACCAACTGACTCAGGGGAGACTTTCCTTCTGTCCCATATGGCTCGGGTTAGTCATCTCTAATTACACAGCAGTGTATTCCAGCCTGTCTTCTAGAAAGAGCCAGTTCCCTTTGTTGCAGAAAGCCATAAAGACCATGATTCCCTAGAATCCTGGAGCCTGCCAGGCCAGTTATCTGCTTTCTGGCAGCCTGCAGTCACCTGTGGCCCTCCCGCTTGTAAAATGCTCACTGCTGTGGCTCAACAGCTCCTTGGGGACAGGTAAGAGAAGGGCCAGCCAGCCAGCTGCCGTTTACAAGCCAAATCTGAAACCGGCTTCTCGGGGGAGTGTGTTTGACAAGGTGAATAATGGATTGTTTGCAGCGGAGCGAGGTGCGGCCAGCGCCTGCAGTTTGCTATGTTAGACGGTGCTAACGTGCTCCGGCTGGGCGCCTCTCCATCTGGTCCTCCCCAGATACACCTGCAGTCGTGCGGTTCAGGAGCCCACGTTCTCATTTATCCTCCCCGTGGTGCAAATAAGCCAGGGCACCCTCTGTGCGCTGCCGGGGTCTTCGACACAGACCTCGGCCCCTGAGCTGGGCTCCAGGATCTGAAGGTGGGAGGGCAGGCTTTCCTAAACTCTGCCCTGCGGACACCCCTGGCTCCCAAGACCAACACTGCCCAGAGTAGGTCCAGGGCTCCTCGGAGAGTCAGGCAGTGGGGGTTCCAGGTCCCATGACTTCCATCTCTCAGGACTCACGGCCTCCCCTCCAGGACGAGTCTTTTTTTGCCATTTATCCCTGTTCATGTCACTCTCATCTCAGCCCCTGCGTCTCTCACTCTGACCCCCCATGAGGCTGAGACCCCACTTTCTGCCCCACAGCCCCATGAAATGCTGCTGCTCATCCCTCCGCACCTCACTGCCCACCATAAACCCCTACATCCTCAGTCTTCCTTCCCCCAGGACCTGCGTGTTTTCTTCCTAGCTGAAACCCACCGCTCCTGAGTCCTGTCTCCTTGCAGGCCTCTGCGACAATTAGCACAAACTTAGTGGCGTAAAGCAACACAAATTCATCACCTCACAGTGCTGGAGGTCCAAGGTCCAAAGTAGGTCCCACGGGTCTAACATCCTGGTGTCAGCAGGGCTGCACTGCTTCTGGGGGCTCCACGGAGAAGGTTTCCTCATCCTTTCCAGCTTCTTTGGAAATAAACACGGCTGACAGCATTCCGTAGTACTCAGCCCTCATCTGCTGGGCCAGCCATCCCATCACTCTGATTCCACGCCCAGCCTCACGCCTTTCTCTAACAAACTCTCACATCTCTTTCTTTTGCCTCTAAGGACTCCTGTGATTAAATGGGGCAAACCTGGGAAACCCAGGGCACGCTTCCTTTCTCACTGGTGATTAGCAATCGCACCTGCAAAGTCGCTTTTGCTGTAGAAGGTAACACGTCCACAGGTGATGGGCATAGAACATGGACATCGTTAGGAGGTCCTTATCCTGCCTGCCATGCTAATGTGGCAGTGTTCAGAGGTGGTGCCTTTAAGTGGTGACTCAGGGTCCTGAGGGCTCTACCCTTGTGAATGGAGGAATCCATTCATGGATTAATGGGTGAATGGGTTATCATGGGAGGGAAACTGGTGGCTTTACAAGAAGAAGAAGAAAGCCCTGAGCACAGCACATTAGCACACTCAGCCCCTCCCCATGCGATGTCCTGTGCCACCAGGGGACGCTGCAGAGTCCCCGTGAGCAAGAAGGCGCTCACCAGATGTGGCCCTCGGCCTGGGACTTCTCAGTCTCTACAACTAGAAAGAAATTCCCTTTCAAAATGCCCAGTTTCAGGTATTCTGTTATAAGCAACAGAAAATGGACGAATACATTGTTCAAGGCTCATGGACCACATCAGTGAAGAACACAGACTAAGCAAAGTCTCCATCTGTGTGAAGGGGACATGCCAGCAGGGTGCAGAGGGAGGGAGAAAGGCCTCGAAGAGACCTGCAGCTGATCATCTTTCAACCTGAACTCTTGCATTTCTCCTCCCTAGAGCCGTTCCAGCCCAGCGTTTATTTCATTTCATGGAACACCTTCACCCCAGTCACTCGGGCTAGAAGCCCAGCACTATGCTTGGCCCTCTTCCTTCTCTGACACCCATCTTCGATCTGTCAGGAAATCCTGTCAGTTCCCTCTTTCAGTTTTATCCCGAAACTGACGCCATCTCAGCCTGGCACTGTTCTGAGTCTGGTGTTCGTTTTAGCGCCACCTCCTGCTAGGACGGATGCAGTAGTCTCTCGGCTGGTCTCCGTGCCTTTCCCCTTCTGCCTGTCCTCATCACAGAGTGATCCTGCTAATCTTAGATCAGGTCCCTCCTTTGCTCAAGACCCTCAGTGTGAAAGTCAAAGACCTTCCTTAAATGGCCACCAAAGCTTTCCACCGCCCACCTCCCTTCCTACCTCACCTCCCAGTACTCTCCCATCTTGCCCTCTGCTCCAGCCCCTTGATCTCTCAGTTTCCCAAACATGCCACACTGCCTGCATCTCAAGGCCTTTGTCCACCTGTTGCTTCCACCTGGTATCTCTTCCATTAGAGGTAACAGCTCCAGATGTCAGCAGAGACACTGCCTCAGCTCCCATCCTAAAATCAGGGCCACTGTATTCTCCATGGCTACTTGGACCCAAACAGACGCTGCTATAGTTTGGTTTATCTGATCGCCCTCCCCTCACAAACACCACATCTCATGTTGAAATTCCATCCCCCCGTGTTGGAGGTGGGGCTTAATGGAGGCGTTTGGGTTATGGGGTGGATCCCTCATGGATAGATGAATACCCTCCCTGGTGGGGGCTGGGGGTAAGTGATTTCTCACCTCATCTGTTCCCATGAGCGCTGGCTGTTAAAAGGAGCCTGGCACCTCCCCTCTGGCTTCCTCTCTCGCCAGGTGACCTGCACACATGAGCTCCCCTGCCTCTTCCACCACGAGCGGAAGTAGCCTGAGGCCCTCGCCAGAGGCAGAGGCCCCATCTTGAATTTTCCAACTGTCAGAACCATGAGCCAAATCAACCTCTTCTCTTTCTAAATTGCCAGCCCGAGGTATTCCTGTATAGCAACACAAACGGGCTAAGATGTCCAACCCAATCTCTGAAGGCCTGAGGGCATCTGTTGGTAAATGTCCTTCAGCGGCATCTTGGTGGCATCCCGACGTGGGGAGGGGGTGGTGGGAATGATCCACCTGGTGCTGACACTCAGGGATTGCACTATCTAGAGAATTTTAAAACAGTATTTCAACAACTGCTCTGATTTCTATTATCACTAGGTACTGGTGGTTTTTTCTTTCTTTTTTTTTTTTTTTTTGAGACAGGGTTTCACTCTGTCACCCAGGCTGGAGGGCAGGGGAACAATGACAGCTCACTGTGACCTCTGCCTTTTGGGCTCAAGTATTCCTCCCACCTCAGCCTTCCAAGTAGCTTGGACTCCTGGTAGCCACACCCTTGTGTGATCCCCTACCTTTGAGTGTGGGCTGGACCTAGTGACTCGCTTCTTAGATTACAAGAGGTAATGACTTCCATCTTGCTGGTGCTCTCTTTATCTGAGTCTTCTCATTTGCTCCCACTGACGAAGCCAGCTGCAGTGTCTGCATGGCAAGAACCCAGGGCAGCTCCTGGTCACAGACAGTGGGGAACTGAGGCCTTCAGTCCCAGCCCACGAGGAACTGAATCCTGCCCACAACTGTGGATCTTGCTTGGAAGTGGATCCTGCCCCAGCAGAGCCTTGGGATGACCATGGCCCCCACTGACTCCTGACTGCAGCCTGGGAGAAACCCTGAGCCCGGGGGCCCAGATAAGCTGAACCCAGATTCCAGGCCCATGGAGGCTGTCAGATAATGAAAATGTGTTGCTTTAAGCTGCTACATTTTGAGGTCATTTGTTATAGAGCAATGAAGAACTAACATATACAGAGAGGTCACATAACCAGGCTGAGGCCACACAGTCTGTCAGGGGCGGCGGGGGGAGGGTCAAGGTTCAAGTTGATTTTGTCTCCTAGAGCTTGGGAGTTTTTTGAGACAGGGCCTCACTCTGTCACCCAGGCTGGAGTCCAGTGACACGATGAAGGCTCACTACAGCCTTGACTTCCTGGGCTCAAGCGATCCTCCTGCCTCAGCCTCCCGAGTAGCTGGGACCACAGGCACACATCGCTGCACCTGGCTAATTTTTTAATTTTTCATAGAGATGGAGGTCTCCCTATGTTGTCCAGGCTGGTCTCAAGCTCTTGGTCTTAGGCGATCCGCCGACCTCAGCCTCCCAAAGTGCTAGGATTATAGGTGTAAGCCACTGCGCCGGGCTGCTTATGATTTTTATCTCAAAACACACCACCTCTCAGAATTTTCTGTATCTGTGTTATAACAGGCATTTCTACCAGCGTCTCCACCAAGCAGATGGGTGCCTGATAAACTAAGCAAATAATAGGCATGTGGCAGCCACTCGGCCACATGGACCAGCATGTCCGCCCCCTAACTGGTTTCCATACCTCCCCGGCCCATTCTCCACGTAGCTGCCAGATGATGGTTCTGAGGCTCCAGTCAGTCCCCACCACGATTAGGTTTAAAGCTCTGTAATGACCATTTTCATGTAGCTTTAAGAGCCACCAGTGACCTGGCCTGGCCTACCCCTGGGCCGCCCAGAGCTGGTGCTCACGCATCTGCCGCACACAGGCCCCATCAGAGGGTTCCACATCACAGAGTCCCCTCAGCTGGGCCCTTCACCCGGTGAGGAAGAGCTGTCCCACCCCCCATTCCCCCTCCACCACCCCCCATTCCCCCTTCACCACCCCCCATTCCCCCCGAGGATTCCAGAGGAGCCATCCCCTGCCCACGTGGACACCCGGGTTAATCCCTTTCCTTTATCTTCACTCTCCTTCTCTCCCAGCTCCCAACCATCAAGGTTCAAACATGCTGGGTGTCCCTTGTCTAAATCAACCAGAAATAAAAATAGAAAAAAAAATCATCCATCGAACCCACGTCTGCCTCCCGCCACCAGCCTGGCTTTCCCCACACCTCCCAGCCAAGGGTTAAGAAGGAGTTGCTGCCGCCTCTCATCCCCTGCTCCCGCTCACTCACTCCCCAGCCATTGTGCTGGGACTTCTGTGCCCACCTCACTGCCAAACCACCAGCGCCCTCCCTTGTCATCGGATCAAAGGGACTCTTCTCATTTCTTCTCTGCCTGGACTTTCCGGTAGCATTCGGCTCTGAGGTGTTATCTCTACTTCTTGAAACTGTCCCCTTGCTCTTGGTTTTCAGGACACCCATGCTACCTACTTTCCCTGGCTTCAGCCAATGGTCCCTCTTCCTTGAGGCTAAAATTGCGGCGCCCAGACTCAACCCAAGATCTTGTATGATTCAGCAGGGGAACGCCTGGAGTTTATCCTCTAGAAACTCTCCCAATGCAACCAAAGACACACACAGATACTCAGGGCTGGTCTACTAAAGTAGCAAAAAAATATCAACTATCAGAACACCCATCCTCACAGCCCTGATGACCTGACGCCTGGCAGATGCCCATGGGAGGATCCAACGCAGCTTTGGAACAGAATAGGTGTGTGCGTTCATTTCCTAGGGCCGCCTAATAGATTGCCATAAACTGCGTGACTTTGAACAACAGAAATTTATCCTCACATAATTCTTGAGGCCAGAATTCTGAATACAAGTGCTGCAGGACCGAGCTGCCTCTGAAGGCTGTGGGGAGGACCCTTCCCAGTCACTCCCAGCTTCTGGGGGTTCCTGGTGTTCCCTGGCTGTGGCTGCATCACTCCAGTCTCTGCCTCCATCTTCACATGGCCTCCTCTTCTTATAAGGATACTTGGTTTTGGATTTAGGACCCACCTGGTTAATCCAGGATGGTTTCATGCCAAGACCATTCATGTGGTGGCATCTGCAGAGGCCTTTCAAGTAGAATCACGATCACAGGTACCAGCGTCCAGCACAAGAACACATATTTTGTGGGGGCCACGATTCCTCAACCCAGTACAGTGAGGAAACCGCCCCCCCCCACCCCGTTTCCTCGGGTTCTGTTTAGAGGCAGCTCCTTTGTTGCTCTGTTGTGTCTCCTGGCCTCATCCTTCCTCATGGACCTTCCCTCTGTCTAAGCTGTTATCTACATGGTTTGTCTTGGCCGGGAGCTGTGGAGCCGTGGCTCATACCTGGAATCCCAGCACTTTGGGAGACCGAGGTACGTGGATTGCTTGAGCCCAGAAATTTGAGACCAGCCTGGGCAACATAGCAAGACCTCATCTCTACAAAAAATACAAAAATGAAACAAAAAAAGACCGTTTGTCTTGCTCACTGCTGTGTTTCACCCCAGTGCCTGGAACAGTGGCTGGCAAGGGAAAAAGCAAAGTGCAGACCTGTGCATCCCATTTGTGGGATGGCCCCCCCCCACACACACACACACAATGATATAAACTCATACACACACAGTGACATAAATTCACACTGCATACACACATACTGCATACACACACATCCACAATGCAAACACACATACTACATACACACATGCTGCATACACACACATCTGCAAATACATACATACTGCACACACACACATGCTTTTTCTGAAAGACATTTCAGAATTACTAATGGTCTCCAGGAAACAGAACTGGGAGTCCAGGGCACGGGGGAGGGGACAAGAGGAGCTTTTCGTTCCATATCCATTTGTACTACTTGAAATCTGTAACCACACAATCTATTACCAAGAAAAGGTCTTAAAGTAACAAGACATCATTACTTACACCTGGAACAAAGCCACTACAGGTGTGACTCCCTCACCTGCTGCAAGCCATTCAGTGCTGCTCCTGCCCCTCTCATCCCTCCCCGGCCCCTCCCCTGATGCCTCCTGCCCCTCTCCCCTCTGTAAAGATGGAGTTGGGGGGGAATTATATGGTTTGGATCCTTGTCCCTGTCCAGATCTCACGTTAAATTGTAATCCACAGTGTTGGAGGTGGGGCCTGGTGGGAGGTGATTGGATCATGCGGGTGGATCCACTGGTGCTGTTCTCGTGATAGTGAGTTCTCGTGAGATCTGGTCATTGAAAAGTGTGTAGCACTTCCCCGCCCTTCTCTTGCTCCTGCTGCTCCGCCCATGTGATGTGCTGGCTTCCCCTTAGCCTTCCACCACTACTGTATGTTTCCTGAGGCCTCCCCAGAAGCAGAAGCCACTATGCTTCCTGCACAGCCTGTGGAACTGTCAGCCAATTAAACTTCTTTTCTTTGTAAATTACCCAGGGTCAGGTATTTCTTTATAGCAGTGGGAGAACAGCCTAATGGAGGGCGGAGCCGGTGGGGGGGGCGGGGGGTACTACGTCTTCCGTGTCTCCCTCTCCCTCCTGGTGTGTTCTGCACAGGGCTGCCGTGGAGCAGCAGCCCTAATTTGTTTTCAAGGATCCCAGTTCTAAAGCTAGACAGCATAGTGACTACAGGCACAGAGGCTACAGTGGCAGCTGCCCTGCGTTCAGGAAGCTGGGCAGGGAGCTTGTTCCAGTGTCTTCCATTTGTCCTCCAGATTCACCCTCAGCTCTCTGGGCCTGGGAGGCAGACCATACGCCTAGCCTCCCCGGGGCACCTCTGGCTTCCAGAGGGTTCCTTCAATAGGAGGTGCCAGCAAGAGATGGAAGGTTGGGTATTCATGCCGTGGACTGGATATATCCCTCAACAAAGGCTACTGTCTCTCCATGTGGCCCTCTCCATGGGGTGCCATTCCCCCCGTCCCAGGAACTGCTGTCTTCCTTAACCTCTTCGGGCCTTGGGGCAGCAGAGGTGCCCCAATGACAGCTCTGGGAGATTCATCTCATATTGTTTCCCCTCTCTCCTGTGCTTTTGTGAATAATCCGTTAAAACTCTCCTCAATTTACTCCTTTGCCTGTGTAGCCTCCTCCTGGGTTTCTGGTTTCTGGCCTGCTATCATCTGTTCCCCTCACAGAGGCCAGACGGATCCTTTTCAATATGAACCAGATGATAGGACCTTTTGCTAAAGCCCACCATAGGCCCTGGCCTCACTCAGAATAAAAGCCAGACTCCTGCTATGATCTGGCCCCCAGCTACTCTCAGATCACCTCATCCCTCCAGCCATGCTGCCATCTTGCCGTTTCTTGAAGAAGCTAAGCTTGTTCCTGTCTCAGGGCCTTTGCACTTGCCAAGCCCTCTGCCTGGAACGTGCTTCCCCCATCCCCTGCATGGCTCTTTGGGTCATGTTCCACCTCCTCAAAGAGACCATCGGTGGCCACCCTAGCTAGCGTACCTGCTCTGCCACCCTCCCTCGCCATACCTGCCGTCTCGTTTTGGTTTAGTGCCTAGGGTAGGATCACTCTCCCAACTGCCTTCCTCTGAGAAGGTCAGTTCCTTGAGGGCAGAGTCAAGTCTGCCGAGTCCACAGTTGTGCCCACAGGGACCAGAAGTGCCAGGCATGTGGCAGGTGCTCTGGTATTTGATGAATGAATGGGGACACTTCCCAAGCAGCTTCGTCTGGAATTCTTGGCTGCCGCCTGCCTTCTGACAAGTCCCTTCACTACAGCCTGTATGGTCCGGGGGCAATGGGGGAAGACTGAGGAGACACAAGCTTTCTCCTGCAATTCATCCAACCAGAACCCCAAATGAGAACTAAATCACTCCTTTGGTGTCAAGGCGAGAGCGAGCGAGAGAGAGAGAGAGAGAGAGAGCCTGCTGGAGGAGCAGGGCCAGGATGGGAGGCATCGTAAGAACAGTGTGGTCGGCTGAATTATAGCCCCAAAGAGGTCCCCGCCCTAATCCCCAGAACCTGTGAATATGTTACCTCATAGGGTAACATGGGATTTTGCAGATGTGATGATGTTAAGAGCTCTGAGGTAGGGAGATTATCGTGGATTATCCAGGTAGACCTAATGGAATCACAAGGGTTCCTATGGAATGGAGGCAGGACAGTTAAAGATGTAATGAGGGACAGAGAGATCGGAGTGATGTGATCCAAGGAAGACAGATGGCCCCAGGAGCTGGAAAAGGCAGGAAACAGAATCTCCCCTAGAGCCTCCAGAAGGAAGGCAGCCCTGCCAATATTTTGATTTTAGGACCTCTGCCCTCCGGAACTGTAAGATGTTAAATTTGTGTTGCTTTAAGCCCTTTGTGGTAATTTGTTATGGCAACAAGAGAGAACTCATACAAAGAGTAATATCTGTTCTTTCCTAACTGCTTATCAAGTGGGTGCCAGCCGCTGCAGGAGCCGTTCCCAGCACTCTGCGGAGCAAGGGCTCTTGTTATCTCCATTTCACTGATTAGGAAATGAGAGGTGATGTGGCTTCCCCGGGGCTGCACCGTGAGTGACTGAGCCAGGCTGGAACACAGGTCTCATTGATCCCAGAGCCCACATTCTTCCCACTAAGACACCCTCCTTCTCCGGTGCACTCACACTTCTTTGGCCTTCAGTTTCCCCATTTGTCACTCATGGGCCACCTCTTGCCTTGGAGTTTCACAGCCTCTGGCTGCTTTATGCAGAGGAACAGCCAGGATAGCCTTACCCAGTGAGCCCACCTCTCTGAGGCTTGGGGTTTCTCCTGGCCTCAGTCTTCCCTGCCTGGCCCCTGGGAGGATCCAACATGAGGGTGCCTGTGTAGAGAACCTGCAGGCCCTGTTGAGTGAGTCTGTATTAATGGCTGGCCAGTGACCCATCCCTCTGGGCTGCACTTGGCTACAGAAGGTGGCGATTCTCCGGACTCCATTGTAAAGCCCAAGACAACCTCAAAATCTGATTGGGAAGGCGGATTGGCATCTGTTGCCTGCCTGGGCTGGGTGCTCTTGCACATTTGCTCACACAATCTATCCGAAGCCACATCTGACACCTCTAATGCCATCATCCACATTGCACAGCTGGGGAAACTGAGGCCCAGAGAACTGTAAGACGAGCTCCAAAGCATTCATTGATGCACCCAACAGGTATTTTTTGGTGCAGACCTTGTGCCTAGAACAGGGTGTTTTGGACCCAGCAGTGGAGCTTGTGTCCCAGCAAGGAGGACAGACTGTATAAACCACAAGCACAGAAGAATTCAGCAATGGGTGCCACAGGAAAAAGTAGCAGCCGCTCAGGGCAGGAGAGGTGGGTGCAGGGAGGGTGTGGCTGGTGGTGCTCCTGGCAGGGGCTGTGATATGCCTGGTGCTGTGCTAGATATACTGGTTTCAGGATTTCTGTCCCCGAGCCCCACAGCCACCGGGCAAGGTGGGACTCTCCTCATTTCTCAGATGAGCTGGAGGGTGCAAACTGGTGACCCTGCAGCTGTGCAGTGGCAGAGTGACGATTTGAACCCAGGTCTGTGTGCACCCAAAGTGGATGTGCTTGCACCCCCTAACCTTGCCCCCTCCAACCTTGCCCTCAACAGGGATTCTGTGGCCCTTAGGGGGTACAGCCCATGAGGCTTTGATCTCTGGGGCTCTGATCTCTGGACCAAAATTCATCTAGGGACTTTTCTCTTTGCAAAGCAAGAACTCGGAGTAGGAGCAGGCAGGGGCGAACTGTCGAGATGTGTTTTGGGGAATCTAAAAGCCTGAGTCTGGCCAAGAACGCTTTAGTGGAAATGCACGTTTTCTCCATGTGAACATTATGAACCCCAGAAACCTGACTTCCCCCTGGCCAGGATGGTGGGAGATGGCCTCTGTGTGGCCCAGAGCCCCCAGGTCCCCCCTAAGTAGGTACAGCTGTCGGGCTTCCGTGCTTGGAAACGTTCACATGCTACTGACACTAAATTTTTTCCTTCCTAATAAGATTTCCCCCACAAAAACAACTGGATGTGGAAAGATCCATCCTCTGCACCCAGCCAAGGCAACCTGTGGGCAGAAATTTCCCTTTATGCTGAGCAGGGAGGCCGGTTCTAAGCTGAGAAGCACTTTCTGGCCTCTGGGAAGACACTGGAAGGGACTCTCGGTGGAGCCCCACTGCCCTCTAGAGGTACGGATCCCCAAGCCCCACTGAGGACGCTTAGACCCAGGGCCTGGGGCTCTCCCGGGACCCCCTGCAAGAGTGGCTTCCACAGGCTTCCCTGCAACCTCCTCTAGCCCCGACCCCGGGTCAACCTTTCCCTGACCTCTGTCCATTTGCTAAGAGAAGTAGGACACGTCCGGCCTCCAGCCAAGTCAGGTCCCTGGACCGTAGGCTGTAGCTCAATGAACTCGACTTGCTCTGTCCCAGACAATGGCACACATCCCTGGGAACTGCTGCCAGGCCTCTCTGGAGACTTTTAAAGCCACCACAAATCCTGAGGTGACGAGGATGCCCCATGCCCCCTAATTAATTCAAACTCAACAGAATGCCGTACAGTAAGAGTAAGGAAGTCTAAGACACTTCGGAGTTTTGCGTGATGGCTATTTTGATGTCCTTCTTGTTTTCTAAAATAAATATCCTTCAAATTTTTAACAAAAACAAAAAATGTTTGGGGCACTGCTCTGATTGAAATCACTTTCGGAAAAATGGTAACAATGAGAAAGTCATGGCAGTGAAAGAGATCCGACCTAACCGACTCCATCTTACTTCTCACCTCCAAGCTGCCCTTGTTCATTCCTGGGCATAGATAACTTTGGGAGGAACTTAGTTTATCGTTTAACTTTGAAACAAAGATGATAACAGTCCATTCCTGAAATAAACCTCCTTCTTGCCTGGGGACCAGACCGCCTTTGTAAAACCAGCAAATGAGCCACAAGATTAGAAGTTAACTTATGCTCAGGAGTCACGCAGCCAGAGCCCAAAAGCTCCCTAAACTTCCCAATTTCTCCTCTGGGTAACACTGATATTATAAAATCTAAGATTGGTGTTTGAGGGACTTTTCAGACCCTGCAATCGATGGATCAGCTGGGATTCACCCAGATTGATAAACTGGCTCATCTGGTCCTGTGGCCCCCACACAGGAACCAACTCAGTGCAAAAGGACAGCTTTGACCCCCTGTGATTTCATCTCCAACCCAACCAGTCAGCACTCCCCACTCCCTGGCCCCCTGCCCACCAAATTATCCTTTAAAAACCCCAGGGTTTTTAAAGGAGACTGATTTGCATAATCAAATCAGTAATCAGGGAGACTGATTTGAGTAATAATGAAACTCCGTCTCCCATTCAGCCAGCTCTGCGTGAATTCAGCTCTTTCTCTGCTGCAATTCCCATCTGGATACATTGGCTCTATCTGGACAGCGGCAAAATGAACCCACTGGCGGTTACGTGCTGACATGTGAATGACATTGTTTTTTTTTGTTTTTTGTTTTTTGTTTTTTGAGACGAAGTCTCGCTCTGTCTCCCGGGCTGGAGTGCTGTGGCCGGATCTCAGCTCACTGCAAGCTCCGCCTCCCGGGTTCACACCATTCTCCTGCCTCAGCCTCCTGAGTAGCTGGGACTACAGGCGCCCGCCACCTCGCCTGGCTAGTTTTTTTTTTGCAGTTTTTAGTAGAGACGGGGTTTCACCGTGTTAGCCAGTATGGTCTCGATCTCCTGACCTCATGATCCGCCCGTCTCAGCCTCCCAAAGTGCTGGGATTACAGGCTTGAGCCACCGCGCCCGGCCTGAATGACATTGTTAACACGTAAATACTCTTTCGTGAAGGCTGGTTCTCGCTTAGTGAGTGGGTACCATGTGTTCCGCGGTTCAGAGATCATTCACCGAGACCTCAGGACAACCCTAAGTGGTACTGCTGTTGCTGTCATCATTTTACAGATCACACAGCTAAGAAGTCAAGTCTTGGAGGCTCGATTTGGGGCACTCTGATCCCAACCATTAGGTCACACGTCTTTTTTGCTGGATTGGGTCACCCAGCAAGGAAACCATCTCTGACATCCAGAGCTTCTATCTCAGAGGGGAGTGGAAGCAAGGACACGCCATGGTTTTCATGCCTCCTCTAAGTCTCTGGACTCTTCCCACATCTCTCCACATCTACATGGTCACACTCCAATCCCATCCTGTGGTCCAGTCCCTGTCCTTTCTCACCAGATGGCCACAACAGCCCCCTCCAGCCCCTTTGAGACAGTAATGGTTTCCAAGGGCACGCATTAGCACGTTGCCTCCCAGAGTAAAGCTGAGTTGTCCAATGCTTCCAGTGCCTTTAGGATTACTCAGATGCACCCTCAGAGCTCAGCCCTTGTCCCTTCCTGTGGGAAGCCCTTCTGGCTTTACCCAGCTCCTGCCTCAGCACTTCTCCTCCCAGAACCCGCTGAAGTTATAGCCTAACATGTGCTGTGTGATCATGTAACGCATCTCCCCTCTGCTGGACTCTGAGTCCCCTGAAGATGAGGACTCTGTGTGGGCTCCCACTGTGTCCCTTGGGCTGACTTCTGTGTCCTCAGTCCCCTACCTCCAACTCTCACAACACAGAGCAGGCACTCTAATATTTGCTGAGTAAATGAACACATAAATGAATGATGAGGCTGGGCATGGTGGCTCGCGCCTATAATCCTAGAACTTTGGGAGGCCGAGGTAGGCAGATCATCTGAGATCGGGAGTTAGAGACCAGCCTGGCCAACATGGCAAAACCCCGTCTCTACTAAAAATACAAAACTGAGCTGTGCGTGGTGGTGCATGCATGTAATCCTAGGTACTTGGGAGGCTGAGGCAGGAGAATCACTTGAACCTGGGAGGCGGAAGTTGCAGTGAGCCGAGATCGTGCTATTGCACTCCAGCCTGGGCAACAGAGTAAGACTCCATCTTAAAATAAATAAACAAACAAATAAATAAATAATAAATTTTAAAAAATGAGTGAATGAAAGCGAACTGCAGTAGGTG
This sequence comes from Colobus angolensis palliatus, assembly GCF_000951035.1. Classification (NCBI taxonomy): domain Eukaryota; kingdom Metazoa; phylum Chordata; class Mammalia; order Primates; family Cercopithecidae; genus Colobus; species Colobus angolensis. The sequence continues at coordinate 1,385,140 of NW_012116477.1, forward strand.
CTCCCCAGGAGCGAGAGATCCCATCTTGATGGTGGGTGGGAGGGGGACCAGGGAGACTGGAAAAAGTGGCGCTACAGTAAGAACATAGACATGCAGAGAAACGGGGGAGGACACTGTATGAGGAAAGGCACAGGGATCAGACACTGTGCCACATCCCTGGGGAAGAGAACCCTTTCCTTTTACCAAGGCTCCAAGACCCTTGCAATGTGGTCACAGTCTGCCATGTTTTGTGGTCACACTCAAACTACGTTTCAGCCATAGCAAGCCACTCACAGCTCTTCGACTGTCCCAGCTCAGGCCTTTCCGCTGCTGTCTCCTCTCCCTGCCATGCCCTCTCCTTGAGTACTAGGCTGCTGCAGTCCAATCTGGCTTTCCACCCAAAGGCTGCAAACTGGTGACCCGCAGGTTGGACCCGGCTTGGGGATTTTTTCTGTTTCATCCACCCAGTTTTGTTTGTTTTTTCTTTTTTTATAGTCAGGGTCTTGCCCTATCACCCAGGCTGGAGTGCAGTAGTATGATCACAGCTCACTGCAACCTCCGCCTCCCGGGTTCAAGTGATTCTTACTCCTCAGCCTCCCAAGTAGCTAGGATTGCAGGCACCTGCCACCATGCCCAGATAATTATTTTGTATTTTCAGTAGAGACAGGCTTTCTCCATGTTGGCCAGGCTGGTCTCGAACTCCCAACCTCAAGTGATCTGCCAGCCTCAGCCTCCCAACATGCTGGGATTACAGACATGAGCCACCACGCCCGGCCTCTTTTTGCTTCTTTTAAAGAAGCACTTGAAATTCAGATGTCTTTACCAAAAAAAATGTTTAGATTTCTATTTTCTTTTGAAGAACTAGATGATCTGGCCACACTCACCCCACATCCTTTTTGGTGACCGTGAGTCAGAGCTGAGTAGCAATCACCCTTTTGATGGGGGCACGTGTTGTCAACTGGCCACCATCCGCCCCTCACTGTGGCATTAACCTCCACCCACTTTGTTCATCCTCGTCACACACCCAGGCCCTGCAGGACCTCTCCACACACATATGGAACTCGGGTAGCCCTGCCCATGGGATGCCTGGTGCACGTGCCCATGTCTTCTCTAAGCCTCTGCACTAGGCATTGCCGCAGAGGTGCCCTGCTCCTGAGGCTGGTCCTTCTCAACACCCAGGGCTCAGCTTATCTGTTATACCTTCAGAGAGGCCCTCCCTGGCTACAGCGTTTCTACCCACCCCATGGCAACACTGTTGTTCTTGCTCTCTGCTTGCTCCTTTACAGCTCTCCCTCCAATATGTCATCCAGTTTCTGTGTTCGTGGAGTTGGCCTCCCCCAGTGCAAAGTCAGTTCCGTGAGAGCAGGCATCAGATCTGTTGGGATTGCGGCTGTATCCCCAGGGCCTTGCAGTGTGTCTGGAACACGGTAGGTGTTGCATCAATATTTGTGGGACATAGGAATCCAGGAATGAAGGAAGGAAGGAATGAACCCACAATTGCTATTCTCCAGGAACTCCCACTTAGTTGCAGGGCAGGGAATAGACCTCCTAGACTAGAGGGTGTTGAATGGTGATGACTCCCTCCAACCCCTGCCCCACAAAAGACAAATCCAGTTAAAAAAAAAAAAAAAAAAGTAACCTTATTTGGAAAAAGGGTCTTTGTGGATGGAATTAAGTTAATGATCTCAAGGTAAAATCATCCTGGATGATCTGGGTGGGCCCTAAACCTAACGACAAGTGTCTTTAAAGAAGCAAAGAGATCACAGACATGGAGGAGACGTTCAGGAGAAGATGGAGACAGAGGCTGGAATTCTACTATCACAAGCTAAGAACCCCTGGAGCCATCAGAAGCTGGAAGAAGCTGGCCAAGATTCCCCTGTGGCGCTTTCAGAGGGAGCGCAGCCCTGCTGATACATGGAATTTGGACTTTTGGCTCCCAGAGCTGTGAAAGGGTTGCTTTGGGCCATCCAGTGTGTGGTAATCTGTCATGGCAGCCTCAGAAAAGGAATACATTGACCAAGCACAGATGCTTGAGCAACATTCATGCAACCTGCAAAGGGGCTTCCAAGATGGCAGTGCTGCAAGGCTCCATTCGATGAGCTGCTTAGAGTCGCACTCTGTAGCCCGGGCAGGAATGCCGTGGCACGATCTTGGCTCATTGCAACCTCTGTCTCCCAGGTTCAAGTGATTCTCCTGCCTCAGCCTCCCGAATAGCTGGGACTACAGGGGTGTGCCACCACGGCTGGCTAATTTTTGTATTTTCAGTAGAGACAGGGTTTCACCATGTTGGCCAGGCTGATCTCGAACCCCTGACCTCAAATGATCCACCCGCCCCAGCCTCCCAAAGCACTGGAATTACAGGTGTGAGCCACCGCACCTGGCCGATGAGCTGCTTTTGCTGGAAGAGTGGCCAGCTTGGCTCTTCCTGCCTTGCAGAACATCTGCCCAACACCCATTCAGAGGCATGAGATACCGCATCTGTCTTCACCATGAGCCTACCGTTTGGATTTTGTTTCCTGGAGTCCCCTTCCTGCAGCTGTGCACTTGCCAAGTGGAACAACTTCTTCCCCCCCACACAGGTGCCTGGTCTTCTCTGTGTAGAGGTCTATCCCACCTCCCCCAGCTCCAAAGCCAGTACCCCCAGGGAGCTTTCCCTAATCCCTTGGTTGGATTCTTCTGCTTGGGTTCTCTGTATCTATCTCAAGGTGGAAAGTGTGATCCGCCTCCCAGCCTTGTCTCTTCCAGTAGCCTGCAGGGGAAATGGACATGTCGTGCCTGTCTGCATGCTTCCAGGCACACAGAAGAAAAACAAAACAAAACAAAATAGATAGCAAAACCCTCAGTAAAGCATAGCTTTCTGCCACCCTCCATCCTTGTGCAGCCAACAGTCCACCTCCTGGAGCCACGTCCCAGATACCACTGAACCTCTGACCTGACTCACGTCCAGCTTACAACCTCTGACCTCCCTCTCCCACCTTACCAGGGTCATACCTGCTGCCTCAGGGAGCTTCACATTCATAATGAGACCTGTGACTCTACCCACTGGAGGGTCCTACACCAAGTGGGTCAAGGGCATGACCTTACGCACCGACATGCCCAACTCCTGAGCAGGACCTCAGATGGTGACACTACTCAGATGGCAAACACCAATGCTACTTGCCTGGCAGGATGCTGTGAGAATGACGTGACATCACTTCATGTGACTCCCTTAGAAACCATGTGGGTTGGAATAAGCACTTGATAATAGTAGCTAGTGTTGACGATGACGATGGTGATGATGATGGTCATCGCCATCCCCAGTGCTGGCCCCAGGTCAATACATAAGTGTATGGGGGCGTGACAGGGCTGGCCTCTTACCTCTGACTCAGGCTGGCAACACCCCGGGGAGCCTGTGGGAAGGCCTTGTCTCCGGCAGAGGCAGTGCGTCCACGCCCCATCCTGGCCCCCATCCACTCAGTGTCCTTTCTCCATCTGAGTCGATTTCTGTGGTGCTGGAAGATGCTTTCAAAATGATGTGAGCATATTTCTGAGGTCAACTTCTAATCAAAAACGACTCCCAGACGGTGCCCTGGTTTAAAAAGAAAAGAGAGAAGAAATGGAGTGAGTCACCATCCAAACCATTTGAATGAAACAAAGACACAACAAACTCTCTGCTTTCCTCTTGAGCCAGAATGGATGACCTCAGCCCTGTAGAGACACAGCTGGAGGGAATTAAGGGGGATCTCCGGTTGCCCGAGATAGCGAGGACGGCACAGCAGAGCCACCATGACTCACTGTGAGAATCACAGGGATGGAGTCCAGGGGCCTGGAACCCCGGAGGCCTGCAGCCAAGGCGAAACCCAACACTGGTGGGTGGGGAGGGGTGGCAGGAGGCTGAAGGATTGCAGGCCCTGAGAACAGTCAATGTGTGAGCTTGAAAAAGACCCCAAAGCTGGAGCAATTTGACCCCCACGATGTCTTCTGGGGACGTGGAGGACATTGCCAGGCCTAGACTTGGCCTTTATACATGCCCAGAGTACCCCTGTTGGCAACTCTATTTCCAATGTCTGGAATCCTTCCTCCCAATATTCCCAGGGCCCCAGGATCCGTCACCCTCACCCTCTGGGAGGAGAAAGGCAAACACAGTCATGGCCCAGGAATCTTAGGGCTTCCTTTTGGAAGGCTGTGTCTCCCCAGGCTCTAAACTTGGAAGTCTCTTTGCCAGTCAGACTTTTCCTGGGAATGGAGGGAGACTTGCCTGGACTAAGATGGGCAGGCCAAGCGGGAAATTATAGGTGGGTGCCACACTTCACCACAACTCTTAGGCCAGTGTTCTCACCTTCCACTCAGGATTGTCAAGGTGACTCAGTAAACTTACAGGATCAAATCTTTTTTGAAAATTGAACTGGTTTCTAAAACGACAGCAATAATATATACACAGGGTGAAACTTTTTTTCAATATTAAAGAGAAGCATAACAAAGTTTTCTTCTGCCAGACTACTCCCAAGGTCATTTTTCAGTGGTATTAATTCTTGATTTTGGCTTTTCTAGTTTTCTGATGGTAAAATCTACCTTTAATAATATGTCTACTTCTACTTCTTAACAGTTTTAGATGGTATTGAATGATTCCTTCCATTGAAAGATAAGGAAATTAGTGCTATTATTCTGACCTTTGTGTGTTCTTCCTCCTCTCCCATCCACGTTAGTTATAAAATTTTAAATCATGGACCCTGAGGTTAGTCTGAATTCAATTCCCACCTCTGCCACTTACTTGCTGTATAACTTCAGGCAAGTTACTTAACCTCTGTGTGTTTCAGTTTTCTCATGAGTAAAAGTGCAGATAATGATAGTAACTGCTTCATAAAGTTGTCATGAAGATGAAGAATCAAAACATTTAACATTAATTCATGTTGAGTGCTTGGAACAGTACCTGATATGTGGTATCAGTAACTGTTAGCTACTATTTCTCATTATTCTGTTCTAAAGTTTAGAACAGTATTCACCAAGGAACTAAATGTGAATAGACTCATGGAGAAGAAAATGTGATCTCGAGTCACGGAACCGTTACAGCACAAAGGAGAATTTTCCAAGTGTCATATTTCATAGATAACTCTTTAAGTGCCTTTCTAGTACCCCTTGCCTCTTCAGTATAATTGCCAACTGCCACTTTTAAAAATCTTTATGTTGCCGGGCGCGGTGGATCAAGCCTGTAATCCTAGCGCTTTGAGAGGATGAGGCAGGCGGATCACGAGGTCAGGAGATGGAGACCATCCTGGCTAACATGGTGAAACCCCGTCTCTACTAAAAATACAAAAACTTAGCCGGGCGTGGTGGCGGGTACCTGTAGTCCCAGCTACTCGGGAGGCTGAGGCAGGAGAATGGTGTGAACCCGGGAGGCGGAGCTTGCAGTGAGCCGAAATTGCGCCACTACACTCCAGCCTGGGTGACAGAGCAAGACTCCGCCTCAAAAAAAACTTTATGCCATCCTCTTTCTTAGATTTGTTTTGAAAAGATGGCCATATATCTTTGGGTAATTTTTTCACATAGAGTATATGATTTGCAAATTTTCAAAATCTTAAATATCTAAGAGCATCTTTGCTTATCTATATTAATAATCCCAGCTGAAAGTACTTTACCCTCAGAACATGGAAGACGTATCTTTATCATCTTCTGGCATCCAAATAGACAACAAATCTGATATTAAT
>NW_012116477.1:1391182-1404038 GCF_000951035.1 Colobus angolensis palliatus
GCTAGTTTTTTGTATTTTTTAGTAGAGACGGGGTTTCACCCTGTTAGCCAGGATGGTCTCGATCTCCTGACCTCGTGATCTGCCCGTCTCAGCCTCCCAAAGTGCTGGGATTACGGGCTTGAGCCACCGCACCTGGCCTCTTTATTCTTAAACTTTTAAAATTCTCTCTGATGTTTGTAAGTATGCATTGCAATTGGCACCAGATGGAACTACATAAACTGAAGACTCAAGTCAAGATATGCAATAAAATGTTCTCCTTCCTTTTACTATTTCTTCCTCCTCCAATCTTTCTCTTCTCTTCTTTTGAAATGCTCATTTACAGAGGCTGGACCTTCTAGATTTATCCTCTTCTATCTCAACTTTTCTAATTTCTAGTTTTATCTAGTCATCCTACATTCTAGGAGATTTCTTCAATTCTGTCTTCCATATTACTAACTTTATCATCAGCCATGTCTATTTCATTTTTCATTCACCGAAATTCTCAAATGTAATTATATTTTGCATTATCAAGAACATTTCTTGTTCTGCAACTGCTCAATTTTCACAATAATCTACTGTCATTTTGTTGATGTGACAGTCTCTCAAATATTCCTCAAGATACAAACTAGAATGAAAACTTAAAAAAAAATCCTTCCAGGCAGATACGTTTGTCAGCTTGCTCCTTTCTGCCCATGGATGCCGCCGAAGAAGCATCGTTAAAGTCTCTCTTCTCCCTGCCGTCATGTCTAAGTTAGAGTCTCCTAAAGAGCCTGAACAGCTGAGGAAGCTCTTCATTGGAGGGTTGAGCTTTGAAACAACCGATGAGAGCCTGAGGAGCCATTTTGAGCAATGGGGAACGCTCACGGACTGTGTGGTAATGAGAGATCCAAACACCAAGCGTTCCAGGGGCTTTGGGTTTGTCACATATGCCCCTGTGGAGGAGGTGGATGCAGCTATGAATGCAAGGCCACACAAGGTGGACGGAAGAGTTGTGGAACCAAAGAGAGCTGTCTCAAGAGAAGATTCTCAAAGACCAGGTGCCCACTTAACTGTGAAAAAGATATTTGTTGGTGGCATTAAAGAAGACACTGAAGAACATCATCTAAGAGATTATTTTGAACAGTATGGGAAAATTGAAGTGATTGAAATCATGACTGACCGAGGCAGTGGCAAGAAAAGGGGCTTTGCCTTTGTAACCTTTGACGACCATGACTCCGTGGATAAGATTGTCATTCAGAAATACCACACTGTGAATGGCCACAACTGTGAAGTTAGGAAAGCCCTGTCAAAGCAAGAGATGGCTAGTGCTTCATCCAGCCAAAGAGGTCGAAGTGGTTCTGGAAACTTTGGTGGTGGTCGTAGAGGTGGTTTCGGTGGGAATGACAACTTCGGTCGTGGAGGAGACTTCAGTGGTCGTGGTGGCTTTGGTGCAGCCATGGTGGTGGTGGATATGGTGGCAGTGGGGATGCCTATAGTGGATTTGGTAATGATGGAAGCAATTTTGGAGGTGGTGGAAGCTACAATGATTTTGGCAATTACAACAATCAGTCTTCAAATTTTGGACCCATGAAGGGAGGAAATTTTGGAGGCAGAAGCTCTGGCCCCTATGGCGGTGGGAGGCCAATACTTTGCAAAACCACGAAACCAAGGTGGCTATGGCGGTTCCAGCAGCAGCAGTAGCTATGGCAGTGGCAGAAGATTTTAATTAGGAAACAAAGCTTCGCAGGAGAGGAGAGCCAGAGAGGTGACAGGGAAGCTACAGGTTACAACAGATTTGTGAACTCAGCCAAGCACAGTGGTGGCAGGGCCTCGCTGCTACAAAGAAGACATGTTTTAGACAAATACTCATGTGTATGGGCAAAAAACTCGAGGACTGTATTTGTGACTAATTGTATAACAGGTTATTTTAGTTTCTGTTCTGTGGAAAGTGTAAAGTTTTAATGTAGATTTTTTTTTTTTTTTGCACCCATGCTGTTGATTGCTAAATGTAATAGTCTGATCGTGACACTGAATAAATGTCTTTTTTTTAGTATGCTGTGTAAAGTTAGTCTACTCTGAAGCCATCTTGGTAAATTTCCCCAACAGTGTGAAGTTAGAACTCCTTCAGGGTGATGCCAGGTTCTATTTGGAATTTATATACAACCTGCCTGGGTGGAGAAGCCATTGTCTTCGGAAACCTTAGTGTAGTTGAACTGATAGTTACTGTTGTGACCTGAAGTTCACCATTAAAAGGGATTACCCAAGCAAAATCATGGAATTACTGGTTATAAAAGTGATTGTTGGCACATCCTATGCAATATATCTAAATTGAATAATGGTACCAGATAAAATTATAGATGGGAATGAAGCTTGTGTATCATCCATTATCATGTGTAAATCAATAAACGATTTAATTCTCTTGGAAAAAAAAAATCCTTCCCTGGAAATATCTCGTATCATTCCAGTATGAAGTATTCAGTTTATTTACTTTGATTCTTCCCTTTTTGTGACATTTGTTTTCTGTAGATGTCTTATGATGCCCTGAATGTGATTTCACATTTACAAATAAAGGACCAAGTTGGTTCATTTCTGTAAGTGACATGGGCTTCCTGGACAACCCTATATGGTCCTGTTCCCCAGTGGGACTCTCCTTGAAATGGCAGGACACGCCGTGGGCTGTGTATACATGGACAGGAACACTGACCAGCAAGGTTCCCTATAGGACAGCAGTCCCCAGCCCCTGGGCCATGGACTGGTACTGGTCTGTGGCCTGTTAGGAACCAGGCTGCACAGCACGAAGTGAGTGGCAGGTGAGCAAGCATTACCACCTGAGCTCTGCCTCCTGTCAAATCAGCAGCTGCATTAGATTCTCATAGGAGAGCAAACCCTACTGTAAACTGTGCATTTGAGGGATCTAGGCTATGTGCTCCTTATGAGAATCTAATGCCTGATGATCTGAGGTGGAACAGTTTCATCCTGAAACTATCCCTGTTCCACCCCAGTCCATAGACAAACTGTCTTCCATGAAACCGGTCCCTGGTGCCAATTCTGGGGACCGCTGCTATAGGGAACAAGGGCAGAGAACATACAGGTAGGTCAGGGAGACACCAAATTGTCAAAGCAAAGGGGATTACACAAACAAGAGGTTACTTTTCCTTGGGTAGAAAGAAGTCTAAGGGTAGACAGTCACCAATGGTAGGGTGGCTCAGAGATATCATTAAGCACTTGAGCTCTTCCTAGTTGCCCCCTGGTAGGACTTGAAAAATGGCTGCTGCCCCTGTGGTCTCACTCCTGAGCTTCTGGTAGGGAGAGGAAGCAAGTGGGGTGGGGTGAAGGCACACACCAGGAATCCAAAGGCTAACCCCCCAGCAGACTTCTCATATCTCATGATGTCATAGGAGACTGGGAGATTGAGCTTTTTAGCCAAGCATTCTGTCACCTTGAACAAGCTAGAGTTTCTTTTAGAAAGGAAGAAGAAAAATAGATCTTGGGTAAGCCACCAGCTATGTATGTGATGGGCATTTTTACCCTGGAGTATCCATCCCTGGGAGGAGCTGCTTACTCTCCCCCACCAGCCCCATGTCTGTGGTGGAAACCTTGGTTCTCTCCCTAGCAGCCCTGTGGCAGAGATTGCTACTTGTCCCCAACACAAATTCTCCCCCTCCCTTTCAGAAGCGGAACTCCCATTGCTCCTGGGCATGTGGCCACCTGAAATAGCCACATTTCCCAGCCTCCATGGCCTCTGGGTGTGCCCATATGACTGAGTTCTGGCCAATGGGATGGTGGCAGAAGTGAAGGACACTTGGGTGTGACTGTAGAGGGAAGGGAGTGTGCTATGCCTGTCACCTTTCCCTTGGCCAGGCTGCAGAGGTGGAGGACATGCTCTGAACACCCTGGGGATGGTGGAGCATCAGGGTAGAGGGAGTAGGAACCTACGTGATGGACACCTCAGGCCTACAGACTGTGTGGAGCAGAGCAGCCACTTCAGCCCAGTCTTGAGCGAGAGAGAGAGAGAGAGAGAGATTGAGAGGGATTGAGATTGAATCTTGTTGTAGCCACTGTTATTTGGGCCTTTGCTGCATGTATCTTAAAACAAAGAAGACCCAAACGGACATCCTAAGACATCTTCTAAGGCCCTTTTTTTTTTTTCTTTTTTGAGACGGAATCTCACTCTGTCACCCAGGCTGGAGGGCAGTGGTGTGATCTCAGCCCACTGCAACCTTTAAATCCCCGGTTAAAGTGATTCTCCTGCCTCAGCCTCCCAAGTAGCCGGGATTACAGGCATGCACCACCATGTCTGGCTAATTTTTGTATTTTTAGTCGAGATGAGGTTTCACCATGTTGGCCAGGCTGGTCTTGAACTCCTGACCTCAAGTGATCTGCCCATCTTGGCTTCCCAAAGTGCTGGAATTACAGGCGTGAGCCACTGCACCCGTCCAGGCCATTTTTAAATATCATTATTCCATCTTCCAAATCACCAGTGGAAAGGTGGTATAATGGCTCCCAAAGATGTCCATATTCAGATCCCCAGAGCCTGTAAATATGGTTCTCTATATGACAAAAGGACTTTGCAGATGTGGCTAAGTGATGGATTCTGAGAGGGGAAGATTATCCTGGATTATCTGGGTGGGTTCAGTGGAATCACAAGGGTTCTTAGAAGAGGGAGACAGGAGTATCAGTGTCAGAGAAGGAGATGGATGATGTGATCATGGAAGCAGAAGTGTGTGTGTGTGTGTGTGTGTGTGTGTGTGTAAGAGAGATTAGTGTGTGTGTAAGAGAAAGACACAGAGATTAGTGTGTGTCTGTGTGCATATGTGTGTGTGAGAGAGACAGAGACAGAGAGACAGAGAGAGAGAGAGATAAGAAGATGATGTGCTGCTGGCTGGCTTGGAAGGAGGAAGAAGGGGCCAGGATCCAAGAAATGTGGCCAGTCTCTAGAAGCTAGAAAAGCAGGAAACAGATTGTGCCCTGGAGCCTCCAGGAGGAACAGGCCTGCCACACCTTGACTCTAGGACTTCTGACCTCTAGAGCTATAAGATCCTGAGTCTGCATTGTTTTAGGCCATTCCTTTTGAGGTGATTCATTACAGCAGCAGTAGGAAGCTCAGACACTGGTTAAAGATGTGCTCATCAACAGAGCATTCCATTCACGCTGGGGGCTTGACTGCTATGATCTCAGTCCTTACAGTCCCGCCAGGGCATTACTCCTATCACTTCCATTTTTACAGACGAGAAAGTTAAGGCTCAGAGAAGTTACATAAATCATCCAAGGTCACACAGCGAGTACATGGCAGAGCCAGGAGATGTTCCTACATATTACTCTTCTGCAAAAAAACATACAAGGTTCAAGAGGAGACTGAGAGGTGCAAGCCTGGCCCTCTGAGTCAACCTGGGAAGTGATGCCTTATTTTTTCTGACTTGTCAGGATATCCTTCTAACCCCCTAACTCTCCCTCTCGTGGTTAAAAATAGTCTTTGCTCTATTGCAGTTTGGTGGCTCAGTGACCCCTCATTTGTGGCTAGCCATAAGCACACCACAGACCTCCTTGCTTTGGGAAAACAGCTTTCCTGTGATGACAGAAGTCTGAGTCAGGGGTGCTGACGGCAGGGTGATGGGAAGAGGGCGATTCCTGAGAGCAGCCAAGCCCAGGACACCTCTGGGGCGGGCATCACAGTCAAATCTGCAAGGCGCCCCACCCCATCTCATCACACCCTGGGGACCCTTTGGGCATCTGCTCTATAGAGGCCACTTTAAAAAGAGTTGGAGCAAGTTCTGACCCCCACTCCATGAGCCAGGGGATCCCCTGTTCCCTTGCAAGTTTGTTCTTTCTGCTTCTCTACCTGCAGTGATGCCTCTCCTGAGACCCCAGGCTGCTACCTGGCTGGCTCTCCAGGGGCAGGAGCTGTCCTTCTCTATCCTGGCCCCAGCCTCATCTCTAACTTGGGTGAGGGGATTGGAATAGCTCATGTCAGAGATTCCTATGACCACCTGCTGGTCCTGGGTAGAGTCTGTCTTGGTCTGTACTTAATGTCTCAAACCCTTGTACCTCTGAAAGGACCTCTCTTGTAGGATGGTTTGAAGATTCAAGCAGACAATGCAGGGAAAGGGAACAGCATAGTCTTGGTAGAGCAAGCTTACCATAGATAACTGAGCCTTTTCATTATTATTTTTTATTTTTCAATTTTTGAGACAGAGTCTCACTCTTGCTCAGGCTGGAGGGTAGTGGTGTGATCTCGGCCCACTGCAACCTCTGCTTCCCAGGTTCAAGCGATTCTTGTGTCTCAGCCTCCTGAGTAGCTGGGATTACAGGTGCCCGCCACCATGCCCAGCTAACTTTTGTAGAGATGGGGTTTTGCCACGTTGGCCAGGCTGGTCTCCAACTCCTGAGCTCAAGCAATCTGCCTGCCTCAGCCGCCCAGAGTGCTGGGAGCCACTGCGCCCAGGCCCTTTTCATTATTATTACAGTTATAGAGCAATGCTCTCCTAACAAAACAGGTTTATTTCTTGCCCCCTCCTCCCAGGTTAGGTTTCTGAATTTAAGCAGAGATGGCAAACACATGGTTCCACAAGTCATGCCCAGCCCATGGGTGTGTTTACGAGGTGTTATTCTGCACAATTGCTTCACAACGTGAGGTAGTTGTCACAGGTATGTAGGGTACAGCTTTAGCTGCTGATCTGGAGACCCCAAACAACAGCAAAGAGATAAGTTTGTAGTTCTCCCCCAGAGCAGTTCCAGGATAAGCAGGTGGATATATGGCTCTGTGGGTGGGGACCCAGGCTCCCTTCCTCTTGTTGCTTTTCTTCCTTCCAGAATGTTCCCTACCGGAAGGTCCACAGTGCCTTCACCATCAGGTCAGCCAGGTCTGGATTCAACTGGCAAGAAGAGAAGAGGGGAGGGTATGACCCTCCTTCTCAGGGTCCAGCCTGGCCATTGCCCACATCTGCTCACAGTTTATTGGCCCAAGCTGATCACTTGGCCACATATAGCTGCTGGAGATGTAGCTTATTCAGGGTGGCTGCAGCCCAGCTCAAACCCAGAGGTACCATTGCCAAGGAAGAAGGAGCTAATCAATTTGGGGGAGAATGTGTCAGTGGTCTCTGACACATTGACATTTAAAAAGCAAGAGATCTGAGGTGTGTGTTGAAATCCTGGTGCACATGGAGGATGCTAAGTGCTGAGTGCCTCTATGTGCCAGGTCCACATGGAGACTCCTCGTTTAATCCTGGAATCGGCCATATGCAGGAAGTTCTGTATCATCCCCAGCCACACATGAGGAAACAGAGGTTTAGCAGAGTCCTGCAACATGCCCCAAACCACAGCTAGGAAGTGGAAGAGTTGGTTCTGCCCCAGGCCTGACTCCAAAGCCTGTGTTTTCATCTCTGCCCTCATTGTACATATTTGGCAGGTTGGGCTCCTGTATTTCCCAAGAATCTGAATGTGAACTGCCATGGCTCTTTCCTTCCCATCTTCCTTTCTAGATACACTCCAGAAGTAAAATCATAGCAAACAAACAATATCTCCTGAGTGTCACTAAGGTCCAGGCCCTAACTATGCTGAGAAGTCAATGAATGCTATCACATGACCAAGCTCATGATTCTCATTTCACAGATGAAGAAACTGAGGTTCTTAGGGCCAAGTAGTCAGCATGCAGTGTTACACAGCTGCTCCAGAGACCATAGAGCCAGCTGAAATTTTCCTTTCAGATGTCAACTGCTATCAGTGGGTCTCAACTTGTTTAGTCACCCCATCATATGTCATCCATCTATTTATCCATCCACTCACCCATTCATCCACCCACCCACCAGTCCACCTGTCCACTCGTCCACCCATCCATCTACCTACCTATTCATCCATCCACCCACCCACCCACTCATCCATCCATCCACCATTCCACCTCTCCACCCATCTACCCGTCCACCCATCCATCCACCCACCCATCCATCTGCCTACCTATTCATCCATCTACCTACCCATCGACCCAACAACCCATCCATCCATCCATCCATCCATCCATCCACCCACCCATCCATCCACCCATCACCCCATCCACCCTTCCATCTACCACCAACCCATCCATCCATCCACCCATCCATTCATCCATCCATCCACCCACCTATCCACCCACCCAGCCACTCATTCACCCACCTGTCTATTCCTCCACCCATCCACCTATTTATCCATCCATCCATCCATCCATCCACCCATCCATCCACTCATCACCCCATCCACCCATCCATCTACCATCAACCCATCTATCCATCCACCCACCTATCCACCCACCCAGCCACTCATTCACCCACCTGTCTATTCCTCCACCCACCCACCTATTTATCCATGCATCCATTCATCCATCCATCCATCCATCCATCCATCCATCCATCCATCCATCCGTCCATCCATCCATCCATTTATCCACCAGTTCATCCACCCATCTATCCACCCACTCATCATCCATCTATCTATCTATCCATCCATCCCTCCATCCATTCAGTAAATATTTATGTGCCAGGTAACATTCTAGGAGCAGGGGAGACAGCAGCAAACAAGAGATAAAAACCCCTGATCTGCTGGAGCTGACTTTCTACAGGGAGAGACAAATAAATACAAGTTAGGTCATGATGGGTGCTAAGAAGGATAAAGCACTTTAGGGAAAGAGCAGGAGTTAGTGAAGTGGGGTCTCAGTGAGCAGATGCTGAACGAGAGAAAGGAAGGAGCCATGTGCACACCTAGGAGAACTATTCTGGGCAGAGGCACCAGCAAGCACAAAGTCCCAGGTGCGAATATACCAGGTTTGCTCGAGGATTGCTCAGGGAGGCAGAGAGCAGGAGGGGATGAGGTCAGGCAGGCCATGAGGCAGGATCCTGTTGGGCTTGTGACCATGCGGCATTTCTTTGGGTATTCCTCCAAGCAGGTGAGGAGCCATGGAGGGTTTTGACATCCTGACTGTCCCTTTAATATGCCACCCTCCCCTTGGAGTTCAGGCAGTGTCCGCATTACCCCACCTTTCACCCTTGCCCCTGCAGAAAAAGCCAGGCAGCTGGATGGGGAGTTTTCCTTCCTGGTTGCTCACACACTGGGAGGGATGTCACTGGCTGATGGGGGAACAGGAGCCTCACTCACTGTTGCGGGCTGCCAGGGCGGCTGTGATTCTCTAATACAAGCCCAGTTGCAGCCCGGGCGTGATGACTCATACCTGTAATCCCAATACTTTGGGAGGCTGAAGCAGAAGGATCACTTTAGCTCAGGATTTCAAGACCAGCCTGGGCAACATAGCAAAATCTCATCTCTATTTAAAAAATCAAAAAAATTAGCCAGGCATGGTGGCACATGCCTGTAGTCCCAGCTACTCAGGAAGCTGAGGCTGGAGGTTTGCTTGAGCTCAGGAGGTGGAGGTTGCAGTGAGCTGTGATCACACCACTATACACCAGCCTGTGTGACAGAGCAAGAGAGCGAGACCCTGTCTCAAAAAACAAACAAACAAACAAACAAAAGCCAAAAACCAAAAAAAAAACCCCACAAAACCAAACCCAGTCGCAGGCTATCTCTGTGCCCAAGGTGACTCACCCATGTAAGCAGAGGACTCACAGAGGTCTTCACTTGCAACCAGCAAGGTAAGTCAGAGGGGATTCCATCCCCAGCCTGAAGGTACCTGCCCCTGCTTCCCACCCCTTGCCTTCTAAGGCTGAGACTAGGGACAGCCTCAGGACGAGGGGTGGGGAGGGGGCAGAGATAAAGCTCAACATCTTTAATTCTCACAAAAACCCTGCAGAAAGCCCCAGTGTCATCCCCATTTTACAGATGGGGAAACTGAGGCTTTAGGTTTAGCTGGTGAAGTATCATGCCCAACACCAGTTATGGAGTAAGTGATGAAGGTGGGATTTGCAAGCAGGGGCGGCAGCTACATGACCAAGGCTCTCACCAAGGCAATGGAAATGGAATCACCCCCAGTCACTCCCCACCATTGAACACTGGCTGGATCCAACACAGGGCTCACCCCTGCGAGCCATCTCATTTGATCCTCACTACAAGCCTGTGAGGTGTGTGAGCTACCATCATTCCCACTTTACAGATGAGGAAACTGAGATCCTGAGAGGCTAAAAGAACTTGCTCAACGTCACCCAGCTGGCAGGGGGCAGCCCCAGCACTTGCACCCCCATGGGATCTCAGAGCTCATGATCTACTCTGGTGCAAGATTTGTTCTATGTGGCTTTGAATTTCATATGCATTTTACTTCCTGCTTAAGTGTGGCTGAAGGAAGCACATGGTACATTTCCACTGATGGGAAAGGCTGGGATGGACCCTTAATTTTGAAGAGGGCTTCCTCAATCAGATGTCAGTGTCAGCTTCCGGACATGCAGCTCCCCAGACAAGGCTGTGATGTGAACACAAGACAGCGAACCCTCCAGGACAGGGACCATGACCTTTTTATGGCCCCTACTCAGTAAACCAATAAATGAAATTTAATATTGATCAAATGCCTACTCTGTGCTAGGAACTCTGCCAGAAAGCGGGGATGTGGAGATGAATGAATTGAACCTAGCTTCTAACCCCATGGTGGGTCCACTGGGCAAAAAGACGACTGGGCTCATGGAGACCATGAAGGCTATGAAGGGAACATGTACGGTGAGACAGTGGCTCATCGAGATCATTCCACCCAGGAAGCCCCACTGGGGAGGGGACATTTGAAGATGAGACCTGAGTGACAAGAGGACACAGACCAGGCTTCTTTCTTTTTGCATCTCCGATGCTAAGCACATGCCTGGCCCCCAGGTGGGTCACCATCAACATCACTACCCCCATCACAGCTCACATGCTGGTGGCCAGTGGGCGCCTTCTGTCTATTTACTTGTTCAGAGTATTTATGTCCATTTCACAGAGAGAGAAAACTGAGGCTCCAGGAGGCACTGTGTGTCACCCACAGTCCCTGGCAGAGCTGGCGTTTAAACTCACATCCAAGCGGTGCCAAAGCCAAGCTCCTCCCCCAACACATCCTGCTCATTTGCTGAAAGACCACTCTAGAGACAGTAAATTCCACAAGCCCCACCCCATCTGTCACCAGAGGGTGACATCATCCTACTATGGGTCTGGGCAGGTGGCAAGGTTACCTCTGTCATTTCCTTCCTGATCACTGAGGGCCAGCAGGCACTAGGCTGCCCTCCAGGGCACGGTACTCCCACCTCGTCCTCAGGCGTGGGCACTAGAAGGCCCTGGAAGGTTGTCAGCACCAGCCCTCACCCAGGCCCTGGAAAGGCCACCGGCTACCCCTTGCCCTAGTTCCCCACTCCCCACCTCCAGCTCCATAGCTGAGGAGTCTTTGGGGGCTGTCCCTGCAGGGAACACCCCAGGGCCACCTGGTGCAGGGTGCCCCACGCCATGGCCCCCGAGTGTTCCAACAGGAAAATCAGCCATGTGTTCCACCCCTGTGGTCATAAATGTCACCCCTGGAGATTAGCTGGGCTTCGTGCTCCTGAACTCGGCCTCTTTAAGGAGCACGAGGAAGGACTGAGTCATGGCCCCCAGCCCTTTCTAAATTGGACTCAAAATAAAAAAATAAATGAGAGAAGGAAAGGGCATGATTGTTTTTGAGAGCAGAAAAATGAGCTTTCTTTGTGCTTGCACGCCTCCAGAGTGACCCAAGGGAGTGAGCTCAGGGCAGCCCCATGCAAACCCCCGTCAACTTCACCTTCAAGGTGAAGACAGGAGTCAAAGGAAATATTGTGATAGAGCCTAAGGTACTGCTGATGCCTGGCTGGCGACTTGATTCACTGAAACTGAGTGCAAACAAATCTCACAGCTCCTTTCTCTCTGCAAATGTGGGTGTGGGAGGCAGGGCCTGGGCTCAGAGTCACCCCCGCCCTCGCCAAGCACAGCTCTGTGTTCCTGCTCATTACGTCTCTTGTTTCTTTCTGTCGAGTACACAGGACTTGCTCCGGAACTTGCATGGCCCACTGCGAAACGAAAATGCAGGGCCCCTGTTTGCAAAGCAGGACAAAAAGCACCATTAAAAATACTAACATAAATGTTTTTCTTTTTGCTTTCTTCTGTGGGCCCTCTTTTGAGATGGTGTTTTGGTGCTTTTAAAAATTTGCTGTTTATCATTGTTTGAAGCAAAAAAACATTTAAACTATTTTAAATTACTAGCATGAATTTTTATATTATGCAATCCCAATTTCGAATAGAAGCCTGTGAGCACGGAGTCCATCAGCAGCATCACTGACACTTCAGCATTCATGTTTTGGAGCGTGTATACAGGTACGTATGTCGTTCTTGCCAGGGTAGTGGAAACGTCACACAAAACCCTCTCCATTGTTTTTATTTCACTCCTTGAGACATGCGCATTTATACCTACATTGCCTCCGGCTTACTGATGAATAAAGAAGAGTTGAAAGGAGAAGGAGCCCTGGTCACCCTGTCTTTCCCCTTCCTTCCAAGTCATTGCGTGTAGTAATAAATGGTTGACCGCTACAGGGAAGTCCCACATGTAAGAAAGGGTTCCTGGGCCATGCATGTTTCTTTCTGCCTTGACAGCAAGTGAGTGGTTCTGAGAGAGAACATGGCTTTCAGAGCTGCCAGCGTCTCTTCCTACTCAGTCACACATGGGACGTTCACCTTGTATTTGCTCTTAGTCTCGCCGAACTCACACAGAACTCTGAAATCATGGGGCACAGTGAAAACAGTATCCTGGGCTGGGCGTGGTGACTCACGCCTGTAATCCCAGCACTTTGGGAGGCTGAGGTGGGTGAATCACAAGGTCAAGAGATCGAGACCATCCTGCCCAACGTGGTGAAACCCTCTCTCCACTAAAAATACAAAAATTATCTGGGCGGGGTGGCATGTGCCTGTAGTCCCAGCTACTTGGGAGGCTGAGGCAGGAGAATTGCTTGAACCTGGGAGGCAG
>NW_012116477.1:1405000-1409971 GCF_000951035.1 Colobus angolensis palliatus
ATCTCAGCTCACTGCAACCTCCAGCTCCCAGGTTCAGGCAATTCTCTTGCCTCAGCCTCCCAAGTAGCTGGAATTACAGGTGTGCACCACCATGCCCATATAATATTTGCATTTTTAGTGGAGACAGGGCTTCAACATGTTGGCTGGGCTCATCTCGAACTCCTGACCTCAGGTGATCCACCTGCCTCTGCCTCCCAAAGTGCTGGGATTACAGGTGGGAGTCACCACATCTGGCTCCTGATTTCATCTTTGTATCTGCAGTTCCCCATGCCTGGGATCCTCATCCACAAGCTCTTCCTGTAACTGCCTCTTCAGCTGCAGGCCCCAGCTCAAATGTCACCAACTCTGGGAGCCTTTTCTGACCTATCATTGCCTCCCTGCTATTCTTCTTCATCTGCGGGACCAATAACTCTCCCCAGGGCTACACCTGCTGCCCGTGGGCTTCAGATTGGGCTTCTGAACCAATTATTGATGCAGGATTGGGTTATCATGAATGGCTTATAGTAGAGTGGGCAAACTCCTGCCTGCTGGCCAAATCCGGCCCACAGCCTGATTTTGTAAGTAAAGTTTTATTGGAATCATTTTTGTATATAACCAGTGGCTGCTTATCTGCCTCAATAGCAGATGATTCGTTGTGAGAGACACTGCATGGCCCGCAAAGCCTAAAATATTTACTATCTGGCCTTTTATATAAAAAGTGTGCTGGCTGGGTGCTGTGGCTCATGGCTGTGATCCCAGCACTTTGGGAGGCTGAAGTGGGTGGATCGCTCGAGCTCAGGAGTTGGAGACCAGCCTGGGCAATAGGGAAAAACCCCATCTATACCAAAAATACAAAAAATTAGCCCAGTGTGGTGGCTCATGCCTGTGGTCCTCAGGAGGCTGAGGTGGAAGGATCACTTGAACTCAGGAGGCAGAAGTTGCAGTGAGCTGAGATTGCAACCACTCCAGCCTGGGCGACAAAGTGAGACCCCCCATTTCAAAAAGAAAAAAAAAAAAGTGTGCTGACTCATGGCTTAGACTAGCTAGAGCCTACCCTCAGAGCAGAGGATGGGGTCAGCTTCTCTTGCGTCTCATGGCTGCCTCAGAAAGGGGCAGAAATCCAAAGAAAACTGGGTGTCCGGAGGAAGGAGGAAGAGGGAGTGAATGCTGACCAGTCAACCAACAGTCACTGTAAACACAAGCATGCAATCAACATAAAGCCAGCTCCACTCTGAGGCGGTGCTGTGACTTGGCAAATCCCATAAGATTTAACATCTAGATTGCTTCTAAATGTTTGCTGTTGTATATACAGTTGGCCCTTCGTATCCACAGGTTCTACAACTACAGATTCAACCAACCAATATTTGGTTGGTTTCAACTAACTTTTGGAAATAGAAAAAAAAAATAGAGCAATAAAAAATAATACAAATAAAAAACAATACAGTATAACTATGTACATAGCATTTACATTATATTAGGTATTATAAGTAATCTAGAGATGATTTAAACTATTCAGGAGGATGTGCTTAGGTTATATGCAAATTTTATATCAGGAAATTGAGCATCCTCAGATTTGGTATCCATGGGAGTCCTGGAACCAATCTGCCTCGGATACCAAGGGATGGCGGCACTCCTGTAATATACATCTTATGCATGCATCTCTGGAACTGGCCATTTCCTTAGGCCCCACCCTTTTTTTTTTTTTACTTGGGGGCCTGAGCTGTTCCTCCACAGGAGGAGAATGATTGACCTCCCATCATTTTCCAGGGTGGGTAGGGAGATAAGTCTTGCCTTATTTTTCAAGATGAGTGTGAGGGCACCTGTTGAGATGCTATGGGGACAGGCTTCCTTGCAGCCCTTGTGTTGGTTGTGGCAGCTTCACCTCACACTTGAAAGGCTAGCTTTATGACCGCACTTTTGCACCAAGGAAATGGAGACTCAGAGATACCCAGTCATTTGCCCGAGGTCACATAGCCAGCCAGTAACAGAGCAGGGCATAGAATCCAACGTGCACTTCCCCACACTGCCATTCATCCTGGGCTGTGGGGGAGGGACACTGTTGCATTGCTGGATTGTCTGGGAGCTTCTGGGATAATTTTAGAGGGTTAAAAACATTCCGAACACAAAACTCCTCACACACATGCTGGATGGTGCCGTGAGCTTCTTAACCAGGAGCTACATTTCAACCTGCACTTGGAAAGAAAACTTTGTGCCTTTCCCAGGGAGAAGAAATCTGCTTCTCAAATCAAACTCATTCCTGCTAAGATGCAAAGGACAGGTCAGAGCTGTGCTCCCAAAGGCTGCCCCAGAAAGGCAGCAGAGGGAAGGAATTGGGGAGAGCCCAAAGGCACTGGGGTGGAACAGAGACAGCCAGGCCCCAAAGATGCATGATCCCCTCTTCCCAGTGCAGTCTACAGGCCTCTGATGAGTTCTTTCTCCATCCCCTGCTGGCCGGAAACTCTTTAATTAGTGGCCCTGGCAAAGTCACTTCAACTGCTGCCTCAGTTTCTCCTCCTTACAAATCCACTTTGAAAATTTGGTGGTACTCCCCACAGGATCTACAGGACTGTGTTGGGGACCCAGCCTTGCCTACGGAGCTTGCCAAATGAAAGTCATCCAGGCTGCCTTCAGGGTTTAGTCTACATCTGGGTATCAGCTTTACTATGACTTCTTTTCACTTACATAAATGTCCTTTAAAGGAAACTTAAAAATCATTATCATTAATAATAAATTAATCCACCTGCCTCAGCCTCCCAAAGTGCTGGGATTACAGGCATGAGTCTCCGTGCTACTTGGGAGGCTGAGGCAGGAGAATCGCTTGAACCTAGGAGGTGGAGTTTACAGTGAGCTGAGATGGCGCCACTGCACTCCAGCCTGGGCGACAGAGCTAGACTCCGTCTAAAAATAAACAAAAATAATAAATTAGCGCCATTTTGCAAATAAAGAAGGCACCCATAAAAATATGTAACTATTATACTAAATGCATTTCCCATCTACCCTTGCTGTCCGGTGTGGTCATGTGTCTAATTCTGGCATCTCCCTGTGCCTTGAAGGGCCACTCCTAGTTTCCTGACTGTAGCTTGCAGTGGGCAGGGGCATGCCTTTCCTCTAGGCTGCTTTACCAGGATGAGGCTGGTGTTTTGTTCACCAACTGTTTTTTGTGTCTCTATCTCACCAGGTTCAAAGCTTGAAGGACAGCGTGTTTCAAATTGCAAGCACAAATACCATCATCTTCCACCATGTCTAGCCACCACCCCATGAAGGCAGCAGTCCTTACTCAGCCTAATTTTGTTTGTTGTTGTTGGAGACAGAACCTTGCTCTGTTGCCGAGGCTGGAATGCAGTGCTGTGATATTGGCTCACCGCAACCTCCATCTCCCAGGTTCAAGCAATTCTCCCGCCTCAGCCTCCCGAGCAGCTGGAACTACAGGCGCCCACCACCATGCCCGGCTAATTTTCGGTATTTTAGTAGAGACAACAGGGTTTTGCCGTGTTGCCCAGGGTGGTCTTGAACTCCTCAGCTCAGGCAATCCGCCCACTTCGGCCTCCCAAAGTGCTGGGATAACAGGCATAAGCCACCACACCTGGCCCCCACTCAGTCTAATATTAATAACAACAAAACAATTGATATTTATTTCTTGATTACTCCCTTCCAATCCCTGGCTAATCTCTTCCCATGCATGGTTTAATTTAATCCTGAGAGGTAGGCATTAGTAACTCCATGCTGCAGATGAAGAAAGTCAGGCACAGAGAGGTTAAGTAAGTTGCCCAAGGTCACACAGTTAACAAGGTTCAACTCAAGATTATCTGAGACCAACACTCTTAACAAGGACGCTATTTTGCCTTCCCAAAATAGCAACAGCTACCATTTATGGGAAAGGACACAGATTTGGGGAGGTGAGGTGATAGGTACCTGCTTCTCCATGATGCAAAACTATCAAGGGGCAGCTCTCACCAGTTCATGAACCTTCCAACATGCTGACCTCTGAATCCAACTGTTACCCTCACCCCCGGGGCCATGGCTTACTCATGAGGCCGTAGAATAATGGTCACATTTGTCCACTTCCTGAACCTGGCAGACCCACTTCCAGGGGCAGAGGCTTCTGTCTTTGGGAGAAGTGGTCAGGCTAAGGAGATAGCTTCAGATTCTCCAACTTGGCAGTGAACTTTGGGATAGTCTGCTAGTCCCCACTCTCTTATTACATCTCAAATTCCATCACTAACTGGGGTCTGGGCCCTAAGGCTGTTTATCTAATTTGGGTGTCAGCCAATGACCATCCAGGAGCCAAATCTGGTCCACTGCAGGTTTTTGTACCACCCGTGAACTAAAAATGGTTTTTACATTTTTAAGTATTTGAAAAAATAAAAAGAAGAGTAATATTTTATGACAGAAGTACACTACATGAATTCTTGACGGCCTCTGCTAATAGAATATGGCAGAAGTGCCAAAGTGATGTCTGAGGCTACACAGCTTCTGCAGGTTTCTTTTGGGACACATGTCTTTGAACCCCTGAGCTGTGATGTCAGAAACCCAGCCATCCTTAAACCACCATGCTGCACAATCCATGAACAAATCACAAAGAGATGAAAAGAAATGCCTGAGGAGCTCCGGCTGTTTGAGCTCAGAGCTAGCATCATCATGAACACCTGCCTCAGCATCTGTATCAGCATCAATACCTGCTTCAGTAGCTGCATCAGCATCAGCACCTGCATCAGCATCAACACCTGCTTCAACATCTGCATCAACATCTGCACCAACATCAATACCTGCATCAGCTTCAGCACCTGCATCAGCATTAACACCTGCACCCACATCTGCATCAACATCTGCACCATCAATACCTGATCAGCATCAGCACCTGCATCAGCATCAACACCTGCTTCAACATCTGCATCATCACCTGCACCAACATCAATACCTGTTCAGCATCAGCACCTGCATCAGCATCAACACCTGCATCCACATCTGCATCAACACCTGCACCAACATCAA
>NW_012116477.1:1410021-1483809 GCF_000951035.1 Colobus angolensis palliatus
GCATCCACATCTGCATCAACACCTGCACCAACATCAATACCTGTTCAGCATCAGCACTGCATCAGCATCAACACCTGCATCCACATCTGCATCAATATCTGCACCATCAATACCTGTTCAGCATCAGCACCTGCATCAGCATCAACACCTGCTTCAACATCTGCATCATCTACACCAACATCAATACCTGAATTGTATGCATCAGCACCTGCATCAGCATCAACACCTGCATCAGCATCTGTATCAGCACCAATACCTGCTTCAGCATCAACACCTTCAACATCTGCATCAACATCTGCACCAACATCAATACCTGATCAGCATCAGCACCTGCATCAGCATCAACACCTGCTTCAACATCTGCATCAACATTTGCACCATCAATACCTGTTCAGCATCAGCACCTGCATCAGCATCAACACCTGCATCCACATCTGCATCAACATCTGCACCAACATTAATACCTGTTCAGCATCAGCATCTGCATCAGCATCAACACCTGCTTCAACATCTGCATCAACATCTGCACCAACATCAATACCTGCATCAGCATCACCACTTGCATCAGCATCAACACCTACATCAGCATCTGTATCAGCACCAATACCTGCTTCAGCACCTGCATCAGCATCAACACCTGCATCCACATCTGCACCATCAATACCTGCATGAACATCTGTATCAGTACCCATACCTGCTTCAGCACCTGCATCAGTATCAACACCTGCATCAGCATCTGTATCAGCACCAATACTTGCTTCAGCACCTGCATCAGCATCAACATCTGCATCAACATCTGCACCATCAATACCTGCATCAGCATCACTACCGGCATCAGCATCTGCGCCTGCATCAACACCTGCTTCAGCATCAGTATCTGCCTCAGCATCAGCACCTGCTTTAACATCAGCAGCTGTATCAGCATCAGTAGCTGCATCACCACCTTCTTCAGCATTTGCACCTGCATCTGCATCAGTGTCTGGCTCAGCATCAGCACCAGCACCTGCATCAGCATCTGCATTATCTGCATCAGCACCTGCCTCAGCATCAGCACCTGCATCAGCACATGCATCACCATCCGCATCATCATCTGCATCACCATCATTTGTATTGGCATCGGCATCATCTGTGAGTGAGCGAGCCTTCGGGGATTTTGGTTGCCAGCTTTTCTGCAAGCCACCCTAGCTGACACCACATAAAGTCAGACATAAGCTGTTCCTGCCAAGCCTTGCCCAGACTGCATATTTGTGAGATGAATAAACAATGGCTGTTTTTTTAAGCCCCTAAAGGTTAAATGATGTGTTCAAGGTTGCTAGCTCATAAGTGTCAGAGCTCTTGCTTGAACTCCAGCTCTGTCTGATTCCAAAGCCTCTGGAGTTTGCAGTACAAAGGCTTAATGAGATGATGAGCACTGAGTGCTCAATGATTGGGGGCTGTATTCATTGCTGTGGTCATTACTAATATTGTAAGAAGTTATCCCAGGCCCCCCAACAATTTTGTGGTGACTGGGTCTTCCATCTGGGCCCCCTGATTCTCAGCCCAGTGCTCTTCCCTCTCACTCCATTACCGAAGACAACTGAGAGGAGTTGATTGTGGACACTTCAGGCAGGGGCTGGCACATGGATAGCTCCATCGATGTCAGCTGTCATTATGGCTTGGCATGAGTTAACATAGGGACAGGGGTCTGTCTACCTGCCTCCTGGCCCTCTGCTTCTGCTTCTACCTGGCCTTGTCTCCACACACCAACAAGATTTATTCTCATAGATGAATCCAGTGACTACTGGTAGCCACAGACCTAGGACCAGCCAAGACCCAGCTGGCAGCTCAGGGTCTTCCCCAAGAAGTAGACCTCACCCCAGCAAGGTCAGCTCACAGGACGAGATGCCTCTTTACATTTGGTGGAGGCAGCCGACATCTACCAAGTACATGTTTCACTCCTAGGACAGAAACACTCTGGGACTCAGAGGCTGGAAGCTCTGCCAGCAGGAACCAGGCCCTGGAGCCTCTGTGACTCATCCTTTCCCCAAGGTCAATCATTGTTTTGAAGGTCAACTGTCCCCAGAGCTCTGGAAGTCATGCCTTCAGTGGGTCAAGTTTGCAAGTACACCTCCTGGTCCCCTTTCCTTGTCTGCACCCCTCCACAGCCTTTATCTGAACTTCCCCCTAGTTTGTCCTGTGCTTTTGTAAATAGTCCTGAGATGTTTGGTTTTAAATTCTGGAGAAGTCAGCCCTCATCTCTTCCCCACCCAAAGATGCCCTTGAGGCCATGGGTTAGTCACAGGCATCTGGAGTTACATAACCCAGGGCTGGTACCAAAGTGGGCGTCTGGCTGGAAAGCTCCTTCCCGGCCCGTTCTAGTGTTGTGAGTCAGGCCTGTGCAGAAACACCCTGTGTCAATCTGCAGCACTGCCCACAAAGAGTAAGGCTTCAGAGAAGGGCCTGAAGCTCCATGTAAGTCCAAACTCTGGAGCCTCAAGCTAGAGAAGTGATGCCAATCATCAGGCCGCCACGGCTCCAGCAGGTAGGAGCCTCCGAGGAGGGCAGTGTTTCAATAGCAATTCTGGACTCCATGCCATTCTCTGAGTGGGCTGGGATGATAGTGTATGAAGGTGTGGCCCCCTCCAGGCCACTGGCATCAGAACCAAGTGGAGATCTTGTTAAAAATGCATGTTTCCAAGTCCAGACCCAGACCTCGTATATCTGGCTCTCAGGATTGTGCATTTTCAGTAAGTGGCCCTGGTGATTCTTAAGCAGTAAGTGTCAGAGCCAGGGGTCTAGGATGCTGAAGGTCCAGTGCAGCCACTAAGCACCTCCTGAGTGCCCCTCAGTGAACACTTCTTAGGGGCCTACTATGGGCCAGGAACTGCCCAGACCCCCAGGGAGTCAAAAAAAAAAAACAAAAACAAAACAAAACTTAAAAAACAAAACAACAACAAAAAAATCAAATAAAAACAGAGAAAGCCCCACCTTTGTGCAAATTTAGAGATTGTGAGAGCCTTTCTCAGTGTTGGGAAAACAGATGACGAAAAGCAATCAAAGGATATGATTATTTCAGAGAAGATTAAGTGCTGGAAGGAAAATGAGGCAGGATGATGGGGCACCAGGGGTGGCATGGGGACATTTTAGACAATGCGGAAGGCAGGCCTATCCGAGGAAGGGGTGGGGGACAGAGGCCTGAGCCTAGCAGTCAGGTGCAGGAAGAGGTGGGAGTTCAGACATGGGAGATGCTTCACCCACAGCGCCTCCTTGACCCTCACATCCCTGCACAGGAGTTATAGGGATTTCCCCATCCCCTTCGCACAAACTGCCTCCTCCTCCTATAGTCTCCATCTCAATTAGTGGCAACTCTGTCTTTCCAGCTTGTATCTGTTTCCTCATTAGGGCTGCGGGAACAAGAAACAACCTGGGTGACTTAAAACAACAGAGATGCATCCTCTCCCAGTCCTGGAGGCCCAAGTCTGGTATCAATGTGTTGGCAGAGTGGGTCCCTCCTGGGGGCTCTGAGGGAGAACCGATTCCTTGCCTCTCTCCAGCATGCCTTGTTGCCAGCAGCTCCTAGGGTTCCTTGGCTTGCAGCCACATCACTCCAATCTCTGCCTCCATCGTCTCTTGGCCTTCCCCTCCATGTGTCTCTGTGTCCTCTCCTTTCCTTATAAGGACACCTGTCATTGGATTTCAGGGCTGCCCCACATCCAGGATAGTCTTATCTTGAAATCCTTAACTTAGTTACATCTGCAAAGATCCCTTTTCCAAACAAGGTTGCCTTGCAACTTCCAGGTGTTGTGACTTGGGCATGTATCTGGGGGGCTGCTAGCCAGCCCACACTACCGTTGCTCAGGCCAAAACACTTGGAGTCACCTCTGATGCCATTCTCTCCATCCTCCACCTCTAATCTATCAGTGTAATGGTCCGTTTTCATGCTGCTGACAAAGACATACCCGAGACTGGGCAATTTACAAAAGAAAGAGGTTTAATTGGACTTACGGTTCCATGTGGCTGGGGAGGCTTCATAATCATAGTGGAAAGCAAGGAGGAGCAAGTCACATCTTACATGGATGGCAGCAGGCAAAGAGAGAGATTGGTCAGGAAAACTCCTGTTTTAAAGCCATCAGATGTCATGAGACTTATTCACCATCACAAGAACAGCACAGGAAAGACCCATCACCGTGATTCAATCGTCTCCCACTGGGTCTCTCCCGCAATACATGGGAATTATGAGAGCTACGAGATGAGATTTGGGTGGGGACACAGCACTAAACCATATAAATCAGCAAATCCTATTGGCCCAGCTTCAAAATATACCAAGAACCCAACCACTGCTCCCCTTCTCTGCCATAATCCCTCTGATCCCACTGCCATCCTCTCCCACCTGGGCTACTGGAGTGCCCTGCTCCCTGGGCTCCCTGTCTCCACCCTGGCCCTCCACAGTCCATTCTCCACCCAACAGCAGAGGGAACCTGTTAAAACCAAGTCAGGTCATGTCTTCTCCTCTGTTCAAAACTTTCAATAGCTTCTCATTTCAGTAGAGTAGAACCCAAGTCCAGAAGGGTCTGGTCTGTCCCCCAACCCCACGACTCCTCCTTCCTCCTCACCCTGCGCCAGCCACACTGGCCTCCTTGCTGGCCTTTGAACACACCAGACCTTGTGCCTCCAGGCATCTATGATTACTACCTTTATGTTTCTGCCTTCAGGCCTTTATGCTTACTGTTACCTCTGCCTAGATTGCTCTCTCTGGAAGCATCCAAATGGTTTTTGCTCTCACCTCCTTCAATCCCTTCTCGATGAGGCCCAGAACACAAGGAATCTGGGTGAGGAAAGGTATGGTCCAAATCTCCAACAATCTAAAGTGTGGCATGGTTAAGAGCAGTTAAGGGAAGGTAAGATAAAGCATCCACTTGGCCGGTTGTTTGGACCATCCTCCTTCAAATGGTTTGGGTTTGGCAACTTGGACTTGCATTTGCTTCTCTCTGGGGCAGCCTCACCTCTTGGTTCTGCATGGAACACTATCTGCATAACCACAGGAGATTTCTGTTTTTGTTTTTCAACTTTAGAATCAAGCTTTGCTTTCTTTTTAGTGACAGTACAGGGTCTGAATGTTATAATTCTCAGTATGGAAATTTCTCATATCTATTAGTATTTCTCTTTATTCAATCCAGTTTTGCAAACTTGAGAGAGCACAATGTGCCTGGCATTGTATAAAACACTTTATAGGGATTATCTCATCCAAACTCCAGAAAACCCCAGAGGTAGGTACCAATGCTGCAGGTGTGCAGACAGGCTAAAGAGGTTAGGGGACTTTCACAAAGCCACATAATTGCCAAGTGGCAGAGCTGGGATTTCAACCCAAGCCTTTGACCTCAGAGCACACAATCTTAACTACTAAGCTACATCATCACTGTTCCCTTTAAGCCAGGGCATCTCAGCCTTGACACTGTTGATATTTGGGGCCAGACAATTCTTTGTTGTGGGGGCCTGTCCTCCACACTGTAGGACAGGGGTGTCCAATCATTTGGCTTCCCTGGGCCACATTGGAAGAAGAAGAATTGTCTTGGGCCATATGTAAAATACACTAACACTAAGGATAGCTGATGAGTTAAAAAAGAAATCACGAAAAAAATCACATATTTTTTTTTTTTGAGATGGAGTCTCGCTCTTGTTGCCCAGGCTGGATTGCAAGGCGTGATCTCGGCTCACTGCAACCTCCGCCTCCGGGTTCAAGCGATTATCCTGCCTCAGTCCCCCAAGTAGCTGGGATTACAGATGTGCACCACCACACCCGGCTAATTTTGTATATTTTTAGTGGAGATGGGGTTTCTCCATGTTGGTCAGGCTGGTCTCGAACTCCTGACCTCAGGTGATCCGCCCGCCTCAGCCTTCCAAAGTGCTGGGATTACAGGCATGAGCCACCATGCCTGGCATGTTTTAAGAAAGTTTACAAAGTTGTGTTGGGCCACATTCAAAGCTGTCCTGTGCCCATGGGCTGTGGGCTGGACAAGTTTGCAATGGATGTTTAGCACCATCCCTGGCTTCTACCCACTAGATGCCAGTAACACTCCCACCCCCATCCCAGCCGTGACACTCCCACCTCCATCCCAGCTGTGACACTCCCACCCCCATCCCAGCTGTGACAACCAAAAATGTCTCCAGATATTGCCAAATATCCCCGGGGTGGGAGCAGGGGGGTGGGGAATGGGCTCCAGTTGAAAAGCACTGCTTTGACCGAAGTTCTTTCCTCTGGGAAAGTCCTACTGATGCCTTCTTTCCTATTATTAAGAAAGAGCTGCTGTTCAACTCCACTATCTATACCTTTCCATCATGGGATGAACCCAATCATGAGAACATCCAAGGCTGGGCTCCCATGGGAGGAGCCCCCACTTCCTCTGAGTTACCCTGCCCTGTAGCCAACCTCTAGTCTTGTAGAAAGAGTGGTGGGGGTTGAGAGTAAGAAGAGAGAAGGAAGGCAAGTTGGATGGTGGAATGACTGACAGGTCGCTGATGTCCCCTGTTTCAAAGCAGAGTCTTGAAAAGCTTTTCCACGGTGCAGGTGTGGGCAAGTTGAGCAGATTGTGAGTGAGAAGGACACTAGTTGGGAAGGGTGTCCCCCGGATTCTCAACACCAAAGTGTCTCAACACCAAAGTGTCACGAGGGTGCAGCTGGATCTGGAGTAGAGCTTGGAGAAACACTCCTGGGAACACAGGGAGATTGGTCCTTTGGTTTTGCCCAACCACATTTATGACAGGTTGACTACCCCTTATCTGTGACGCTTGGGATCAGAAGAGCTTCAGATTTCAGATATTTTTGGATTTTGGAATATCTGCATATACATAATGAGATATCTTGGTGACAGCTCCCAAGTCAAAACAGGAAATTCATTTATGTTTCCTATATACCTTATACACATAGCAGAGGTAATTGTATATTTCTAATAATTAATATTCTAATAATTATATATTTCTAATAATACACATAGCAGAGGTAATTTTATATTAGCAGAGGTAATTGTGCATTTCTAATAATTTTGTGCATGGAACAAAGTTTGTGTTAAGTACTCATGTAAAATTTGTCACTTGAGGCATCATGTCAGCATGCAAAAAAAGTTTCAGACTTTGAAGCATTTTCAATTTTTCAAATTTTCAGATTAGGGATTCTCAGCCTGTATCCCTAGATTGCAGTCCCTTTGGAAGAAGGGAGTTAGTCCCAAATAATGAAGACTCAGCATCAGTGAATGATGGGAGAATCACCAGGGGACTTCTTGATTTCTAACACTGTGCTGGGTGCTCAGAACTCCTTCCTTCTATTACACAGCATCTCTAAGGGTGATCTAGTCACACAGCATCTCTAAGGGTGACTGATACCACAGTGTCAGTCAATGTCCAAAGACTACATTTCCCAGGATCCCTTGCAGGTAGGCATGGCCATGTGCCTTTGGTTTGGTCTAAACTACTGACCCTGAGTCTTCATTTCTTGGGACTAACTCCCTTTCTTCCAGAGAGGCTGTGATCTAGGGATCAAGTAACTTATTGGTATTAGGTACAGGCTGAGCATCCCTATTCTGAAAATTTGAAAAATTGAAAATGCTCTAAAACTTTAATGAGGTATGAGAGGAAGCCTCCGTAAAAAGGAGGCTGGGAGGGTCCTTTGGCTCCTCTGTTTATTCTGGCTGCTGGCCTAGAATATGGATGAGATGGCTGGAGCTGCAGCAGCTACCCTGAATTATGAGATAGCCTTGAGAATAGAGATCACATACTGAGGTTGGCAGAACAGGATAGTTGTATAGACCTCTGATGACAGTTTTATGTGACAGAATAATAAACTTCTATCTTATTTAGGCCATATTTTTTTCTATTCTATTTAGTGAAACCTAATTCTAACAGATGTGACTGGGTATAAATGGAAATCTGAAATGGTACCTGTCAGGCCTCTGAGCCCAAGCCAAGCCATGCATCCCCTGTGACTTGCACTTATACGCCCAGATGGCCTGAAGTAACTGAAGAATCACAAAAGAAGTGCAAATGCCCTGCCTCACCTTAACCAATGACATTCCACCACAAAAGAAGTGAAAATGGCTGGTCCTTGCCTTAAGTGATGATATTATCTTGTGAAATTCCTTTTCCTGGCTCATCCTGGCTCAAAAAACTCCCCCACTGAGCACCTTGTCACCCCCACTCCTGCCCGCCAGAGAACAACCCCTCTTTGACTGTAATTTTCCTTTACCTACCCAAATCCTATAAAACAGCCCCACCCTTATCTCCCTTCGCTGACTCTCTTTTCGGACTCAGCCTGCCTGCACCCAGGTGAAATAAACAGCCATGTTGCTCACAAAAAGCCTGTTTGGTGGTCTCTTCACACGGACGCGCATGACAGTAATCTTCCTCTGAAATTTTTTACAAAAGCAGTCCTACAAATTTTGATATTTAGACCTCACTGAAGGTCAAAGCTGTCCTAATGGCACACTTGGGATGCAGCAAAGGAAACAGGCTTTGTATTGCTGTGTAGATAACACTAATTGCAGCAATTGTGAGTGACAAAGGAAATTGCTTCTTGGCTGGGGGTGGGAATGGAGAAAAAGTGGGGGTGGTGTGAGCTTGAAATGTATCCCACAGGCCTGGACAACACTTGTATTTATGTTATTAGCACAATTAGATGTGGGTCAGTGGCCACAGCTGGAGTTTGTAAATAGCCTTTTGAGTAACTGTACATTTTTTCTGGCTTGATCAAAATGAAACATCATTTAAAACAGCTCCATTGCCAACTGTCAGCTCTGCCAGGGCTTGGGAGGCACCCTCGGGTCATATCAGGCTAGATATAATTGGCTTTGAAGTTTGTATATGTGAAGGGCCTTGAGGATCGTAGGCTATAGAACTTGGGTGGAGGTATAGAAACTGACAGAGCACATTGTTTATGAATATGGGTTCTGAGCCTTCACTGTAAAATCATCAAGCAGCCATGAAACAGCCTTCGCTGAATGAACCTGAAAATAGGAGACTCAACAGTGGTGGCTTCTCCTTGTGCCATCTAGAAAGAGTGAGGTCTTCTTAAGAGGAGATGATTGAGAACCATATCCTTCTAGGCCTTACGGATCAGTGGTTAGGATCGATTATGGGCTAGATTAGCCAGCTTCAAATCCCTGCTCTATCATTGACTAGCCAGGTTGCCCTAGTTCTAAGTTACTTCACCTCTCTGTGCCTCAGGTCCTCATCTATAAAATGGGCACAATATCAGTACCTTGCTCATACTGATTAAGTGCTAAGAACAATGCCTGGCTCCCAGGAGATGTGCAATATATGTGCGCTACCATTCCTACCGTCAGAGGCATTTGCACCAGAGTGACTCCATCTTGAATAGGGACCGGGTAAAATAAGGCTGAGACCTACTAGGCTGCATTCCCAGGAGGTTGGGCATTCTCAGTCACAGGATGAAATAGGAGGTCAGCAGGATGGGTATTACAAGACACAGGTCACAAAGACTCTGCTGATAAAACAGGATGCGGTAAAGAAGCCAGCCAAAACCCACCCAAGCCCAGATGGCAGCCAAAACCCACCTAAGCCAAAATGGCAATGAAAGTGACCTCTGGTTGTTCTCACTGCTCATTATTTGCTAATTATATTGCATTAGCATGCTAAAAGACACTCCCACCAGTTCCATGACAGTTTACAAATACCATCGCAACACCTGGAAGTTGCCTTATATGGTCTAAACACGGAAAGAACCCTCAGTTCCAGGAAATCCACCTCCCCTTCCAGAAAATTCATGAATAATCCACTCCTTGTTTAGTGTGTAATCAAGAACTAACTATAAGTATACTCAGTCATGCAGCCCATGCGGCTGCTCTGCCTATGGAGTAGCCATTCTTTATTCCTTTACTTTCCTAACATGCTTGCTTTCACTTTACTCTCTGGATTCACCCTGAATTCTTTCTTGTACAAGGTCCGAGGACTCTCTCATGGGGTCTGGATCGGGACCCCTTTCCAGAAACATCACTGTTACTACTATTGTTCCACAGCTTCTATTTGAAGTTAATCTTCCAGAAAAGAGTTGTTTTAAATTTCATGACATTTAGTTTGCTTTTGTTATATTTATTCCACTAAAAATTGAACAAGAAGAAAGTTTAAAAAGTTATTTTCACTTCCTGTTCTTATTTTACAGCAGATAACATTAGAAATTTAGAAGTATCCAACGAAGTGGATTAAAACTATTTAAGCAACTCCAAAAACTAGTGGCAGGCTTATCTATACTTCTCACTTAAAAAATAAATAAGTTGTTTATAGGCAGGTTCTATCCTGAGTATGCTTTATTATTAAACAGGTTTCAGGAGTTTGTCCTCAAATTTAGGTACCTTTTATTTGGAGAGAGGGGACCCCAGGGGGTCTTTTGCTCTATGGAAAGACCAAAAAGTCATGGCAATGGAGACCTTTTTCTCTCAGCCATTAGAGATGAGGGGGTGGGAGGTGGTGTCTGTGGTTAATATCCAGGACGCAGTGGGTATTGAGGAGGTTCCTGGGCCGGGCCAGGCACTACCCTCCCTGAAGCCTTCTCTCCTTTGGGAATGCCCCTTGTATAAGAGTTCCCCATGCTGACACCTGCTCATCAAAAAAGGCTGACTGGCTGACAGCGTCAAAAACAAACATTTGGTTACGTTGGAAGGAGTTGGAGGACTTTAGCCCTTGGGTTTTATGCTCAAAAAGAAGGGCCAGGGGCCTCTGATGTTTGGGCTGTTACTTCTGGTAAATTGCTCTGAGTTTCTTTTGCGGGGACACTCCTCTTCTGTTTTCACTCTAGATTGTTTCCATGAGGTTGCCCCTGTTCCAGGCCAGAGGGCAGGCACACGACTAAGGCCTGGCCAATCAAAACACCACATCCCCTTGTCTACGGGGATTTGTTCAGGAATGGGCACATGACCGGAGACGGGCCAACCAGGGTTGACCTCAGGATTTCTGCTGGAACTCTTGGGAAAGAGATGCTGTCTTTCAGCTGAGGTTCTAGACTTGCCAAATGTGAGTCCAGAGTTGTCACTGGGGATAGGGTGGGGAGGTTTAGCCAGTGCTTGGAAAGAGCTCACCTGAGGATGTAGCCAAGATAGAGGAAATTAGCATGTGAGATCAAGGGAAAGAGATTCCTGGAAACATCACTTCCTGAATCCAGCCACACCTTGACTTTCCACAGCACGTGCCAGTTCATTTCCTTTTCTTGGTTTAGTCCCATTTCAATAGGTTTTCTCTTTCCTGTGACTAAAAGGCTCTTGACTCATCCAGGTGGAAAGCTGAGGCCATATTTCTGTGCCTGGGAATTGGCTATAGTTAAGAATTGACATCAGAAGGAAAGAAAACCATACAAGGAGTCAAAGGTAATTGGGGACCTTTGGAAGCCACCAAGGTGCCTGAACACGCCCACCATGCGGATTCATCATGAGAGCCCTGAAGGGCCTGCTGTGGGGCCTGGAGCTACATTTATGTCCTCCCCAGTGCTGGAAGGGGCTATTCCCAATTGTGCCCATTTTCTTTACAAGCCCTTTTGTCACTATCCTTCTAATTCCTTCTAGAAGGTCTATTGCACTGTGCTAGATACTGGAAAACAACGAGAGCTGGCACAGGTGGCAGAGATGGAACCAAGGCTGTTTCCATGGACTCATGGTGAGGGAGGGAAGAGTGAGTGAATGAATGAATGAATGAATGAATGTCACTAACATTTATTGAGCACTTACTGTTCCAGTGGCTGTATACCTGTACAACACCTACTTCTACAAGGTGGGTCTTATGAAAACATCCATTTCACACATGAAGAAACTGAGGCACAGAGAGATGACCTTGTCCAAGGGCACATACCTGGCTAACGGCAGACCTGAATACCTGTAACGACCCCCAAATTGACGTAAACTCACAAAGCCCCAACTCCATGCCAAGCACTGTGCCAGATACAAGGAAAATAATTCCGTGCATAAACAGACACAGTCTGTCCTCACAGCACTTTTCATCATCTGAAATTATCTCAGGAAATAATCCTTATTTGTAGGCCGATGCTTAAAATCTGCCTTCTCTACCAGAATGTTAGTTTCACAGGGGAGGAACCTCACCAGTCTCATTCACAGTTTTATCTTTAGAGCCTTACAGGACCTGGCACACAGATGCTCAAAATTTGCTCCATAAACAAACGAGTTAATCCAGAACAGAGTTTCTCAACCTTGGCACTACTGACATTTTGGGCTGGAGAATTCTTTTTTGTGGCTATCCTGTGCAGTATAGGATGTTTAGCTGCATCCCTGGCCCCTACCCTGTAGATGACAGTGCCACCCCCAAACCTCCCCCAGCTGTAACAGCTGGAAGGGACAACTCACTCCCAGTTGCGAACCACTGGTGTGGAGTGTTAGAATGACACGGCGGATTATTCACATCACCGCCGGGGTTCAGGAGCTTCACAAGCTTCATATCGAAGTGCCTGACACAGCACATATTTGACACCCAGAAGCCTCAGTACCTATGTCAAGATCCTGAAATATCTGTGATGTGAATGACTGCGATTAGGCCTGGAAACTAAGAAATGACTCTAGCCCACAAATATGTTACGGTTCCCCCCCCGTCAGCACTCAAAACCCTGAAATCTATACATCCGTAGTGGCGAGACAGAACATTTAGACCCTGAATGATGTCAAGATGCAACCGGGCCTGAATTGAATCATCCTGAGAAGCATCCGATTTCAGAGGTTCTGCTGGTTTGAGCAGAGGCCATTTCTCAGGAGGGCGCCATTTGCAGTTGGCAGCAAAAACATAACGCAATTTGTCTTTGCCACAACTGGCAAAAGTGAGTTTTCAGCGAGATGGTTCTTATTTCCTTTGAGTGGCTTATTTCTTCCCACAGATAGAACTAGAACAAAAATTTCTAAAAGTGAACACTTCTCCTGGTGGTCCCAGAGCCCCCCGACTGCATCTTCCCCAATGTGTTAATATAAAAATCACACATGTGAAAATCACATCTAGCACCTGTGGCAGGTATTACATATAAATCACAGATATTAATTGTGCCCATGGGTGTACAACTCTTTTCTCTTGTTCCAAGTGTCTTTATGCATTATCTAGTTTAATTTTTGCAACAGCCCTGCTAGGCGGATTTTACTAACCCCCACTTCACAGATGAGGAGTCTAAAGCACGGAGAAGCGAAGTGACCTGCTCAGAGTGTCCACTATTTCTCATGTTTTCCATCACCCAAAGCAGCACCACCATCCACGTGGTCACCCCAACCACAAATGGAGCTGTCCCTTGACATCCCACTCCCTCAGCCCTCATGTCCTGTCCATGGGCAGGTCCTGTGGCTCTGCCTCTGATAGACCACTCAGGTGTGGTCACGTGTCTCCTCTCCTCCATGGCCATCCTGGTCTCAGCCATCTGTCACTGGTGGGACAGTCTCCTCCTCTGGTTTTGCCTCTTGTCTCTGGCTCCTCTGTCCAGGCCATGCGTGCGGCTAGCTGGTCCTTCTGTCCTCCTGCTGACATGCGAACTGAGGCTCTGTGGCCCCAGGACCAAGCCCAGGTTCCGTAAGGAGGCCCCCACAGGCCTTGCCCACCTGCCTTGAGCTCTCTTTTCAAGATCTCCCCTTTGCCACTCACCTTCCTTGACCGCACGTCTCATACACATTTATTGGGCACCTACTGCATGCCCACCCTTCACATTCTAGGCACTGGGGATATGGATCCCCCTTTTGCCACTCACCTCCCTTGACCGCACATCTCATACACATTTATTGAGCACCTACCGCATGCCCACCCTTCACATTCTAGGCACTGGGGATATGGCAGTTGGTGAATGAGGCCGTGTTTCTGCCCTTACAGAGTGAGTATTTTCAGCCTGTGCTCTAACCCAGCTAGATCCCTGTGGTTCTGCTGGAGGCCAGTTCTCAGTTCCTTCTGGGCCTCTACACAGCTGTTCCCAAGTCCAGCATGGCCTCTCCTCCTTCCTTCTCTTCCCTCCTGACATATGACTAATCTCTACCCTTCCGGATTCATTATCTATTGCGGTGTAACACATCTCTCCAAATGTAGTGGCTTCAAACCACATTTATTATCGCACTGCGTCAATAGGTCAGGAATCTGAGAGCGGCTTCACTGAGTCCTCTGGCTCCAGGTGTCTCCAGGGTCATAGGCATCTCAAGGCTTGACTGAGAAGGGTCCAGCTCGCTGTTGACAGTGGGCTGTTGGCAGGAGTCAGTTCCTTGTGGGTCCTTGGACTGAGGACCTCGGTTCCTCCCAAGTCACTGGCTGGAAGTCTTCCTTAGCTCCCGCCACGTGGGCCCCTCCATGATACCATCTAATGACATGGCAGGCAGCAGAGCACACAAGCAAGAGCATAAGAGAGAGGGCAGCAAGGCAAAGTCGCAAGGTTTGGAACCTAATCTTGGAAGTGACAGCCCATTATTGTGCTGTATTTTATTCTTCAGAAGCAAGTCACCAGGTACAGGCCACACACTAAGGTGGGGGTTATACAAGAGTGTGAGTACCACAGGGTGGGCAGGGACCACTGGGGGCCATGGCTGAAGCAGCCTACCATACCTTCTTTCAGTATTAAGTATCAATGTCTCCTCCTCCAGGAAGCCTTCCCTAACTCCTGGGAAAGAGCTCCTTTTTGAGCTCCCACAGCTTGGGAATCCTCCTGTCAATACTAGGGCCATTACTGCATATGAGTCCTGCTGGGGAGACCCTTTACCTCACCAGACCAGAGCTCTGCAAGGCCAGGTGCCCTGCCTTATTGCTTTATTCTTCATCACATTCCCAGCCCCTGCCAGCCCTGAGCACACAAGTGTCCTCGGTATTTTTTTTTAATTGAATATTTTGTCATTAGCTAAAAAGTAGTGACATATATTGTTTCCATATTCTTTATTTTACAGACATGTAAAATATTAGACTGTGCAGAATTTAAAACAAGTATAATCCTTACAGATCATCTAAGACTGAGATTGAATTTATTTTATTTTAACAACAGAATCCTGCCTGAATTCAAATTCCTGCTCCCTCCCCATAACTGGTGGTGGAACCTTAGGCAAGTTACTTCTCTCATACACCTAGTTTCCTCATCTGTATAATAGGGATTATAGCTGACATTTATTGAGCACTTACTGTGTACTGGGTATGATCCTAAGCACTTTATGTACATAATATCCTTTAATCCTCTAAACCACCTGATGAGGGGGACACCACTGCTGCTGTTCCCATTTCAGAAAGAAGGACAGTGGGCACAGAGAGGCAAGGATTCAAATCCAGGTAGCTGGGTCCAGAGCCCCTTACCTTATCAGGTCATTGTAAGGGTTAAATGTGATGGCATGAACAGAGTTCTTAGCTCAGCAATCAGCATATGGGAAAGACTCAGTGAACATCGCTATATAAGTTTAACTTCCACTGAATACGAAAGAAACTTTAAAAATGAGAGGTAGGGGCCAGGCACGGTGGCTTATGCCTGTAATTCCAGCACTTTGGGAGGGCGAGGTGGGTGGATCATCTTTCGGGAGTTCAAGACCAGCCTGGCCAACATGGTGAAATCCTGTCCCTACTAAAATACAAAATTAGCCGGGCATGGTGGCGGGTGCCTGTAATCCCAGCTACTTGGGGGACTGAGGCAGGAGAATCACTTGAACCGGGGAGGCAGAGGTTGCAGTGAGCCGACATTGCACCATTGCACTCTAGCATGGGCAACGAGAGTGAAGTGCCATCTCAAAAAAAAAAAAAAAAAAAAAAATGAGGGGCTATATCAATGATAGACTGGATAAAGAAAATCTGGTACATATACACCATGGAATACAATGCAGCCATAAAAAGGAACGAGATCACATCCTTTGCAGGGACATGAATGGAGCTGGAAGCCATTATCTTCAGCAAACTAGCACAGGAACAGAAAACCAAACACTGCATGTTCTCACTTACAAGTGGGAGCTGAACAATGAGAACACATGATACAGGGACGGGAACAACACTCACTGGGGCCTGCTGGGGGACGGTGGGTGTGGGAGAGCATTAGGGACAAAAGCTAATACACGCTGGGCTTAGTACCTAGGTGATGGGTTGATGGGTGCAGCAAACCACCATGGCACATGCTTACCTATATAACAAACCTGCGCATCCTGCCCATGTATTCTGGTACTTATAAAATAAAATAACCAAATTACTTATTCTCTCAAAGCCTCAGTTTTCCCACTTGGAAAATGGAAATAATAATGGCACCCCTAGAAGATTATCAGGAAGATTACAAGTGACTGTATTGGTCTAGTACCTGGCACTCAGAACATATTCAATAAGAGTCGCCTAGTATCACTTTCATAACCTGTAGAGAAAAAGCAGTAACATCTGCCTCGGACATCTCAAAAAGTGCTCCATTGACTTTTTCTTTTAAACCAATGTACCGAATCCCACTCGGTTGGCAGGAGGCCACAGGCGGATTTGGGGCGACACAGAGCACAGCCGAGTGCCAGGGTGCACCCCGCCGCAGCATTTTTCCAGGGCTCTGCCTGGCTGGCCCTGCTCGAAGTGGAGCTGTGGTCCCCGCAGAACGGCGCGTCCTGGGCAGGCTGCGCGGGGGTGATTCATGCATTCATGCATGTCTGTGGGAAGCTGGGAACCAAGCTGGTGAGCTCGGCTGCCAAGTAGGCCTTGCCGGCCCTGCTTTCCCCTGGGGCTGGGCAACCCCAGGCTCCCTCGCCACTCCTCCGAACCTCAGACGCCCCCTGCATTCCACCCTGGTGGGCCATTTGTGGTCTGTGCCCCATCCAGGGCCTGAAAGAGGTGCATTGACCTCCTACCTGGATTCCACAGATCCTGATTCAGACAGCGAGCACCCCGGACTGTAACGATACCAGGGGAAAGACACAGAGTCTGCACACCACTGAATTCCAGCTGGTGGACTTCAGTCCCGGGTTTGAATCCTGGCTCTGCCACATCCTGATCATGTGGCCTTAGGTAAGAAATATAAGCTCCGTGAGCCGCAGTTTCCTCATCCGGCAAGTGGGGAGGGTCACAGCGTCTACCCTGTTTGGCGAGGACTGAAGACGGCAGTGCCTGGAAGGGGCTGTGCCTGGCACCGAGATGTGTCTGGAACCATGAGCCACTGTGTCCAGCGTCTCATCACAGGGTTTCCGTATCTCAGGGTCCAGCCCCTTGTCATCTCTCTGGCCTCATCTTTTGCCGTCTGTGTCCTTCACCTGTCCCAGCCACATCAGCCTCTTTGCTGATCCCTTGATGCACTCAAGCTCCTGCCTCCCAGCCTCTGATCTGCTCGTCCCTCTGCCTGGAAGACCCTTCCACACAGTTCACTCATCTCCTTCCAGTCTTTACTCACCTGTTACCTTCTTAGCGAGACCTTCCCTGACCACCTTACTTAAAGTTGCAATCCCCTCCCTCACCAGCTCCCTTCCCTGTTTGATTTTCCTCCAGAGCTCTCATCCGCCACCTGGCAGGCTGTATATTTTGCTTATTTTTGGCCCATCGCTCCCCAGGTATTAGTTTTCTTTTGCTGCATAATGAGTTGCTCTAAAAACATAGTAACTTAGAACAACAAATACCGATTACCTTCAGTTTCTGGGAGTCAGGAGTTTGGGAATCAGCTGGGATTGAGTCATCTGAGGACTCACCTGGGCCTGGA
The DNA here is from genome assembly GCF_000951035.1 of Colobus angolensis palliatus. Taxonomy (NCBI): domain Eukaryota; kingdom Metazoa; phylum Chordata; class Mammalia; order Primates; family Cercopithecidae; genus Colobus; species Colobus angolensis. Next base: position 1,427,636 of record NW_012116477.1, read on the forward strand.
AGGGCTGGTTCCAAGATGCCTGCCTCATAGGGCTGCCGGTGCGAGGCCTCAGTTCCTCACTACGTGAACTTTGCCATAGGATTGCTTGAGGCCTCACAGCATGGCAGCAGGCTTCCCCCAGAGTGAGTGACTCAGTTTTACCACCTGGAAAATGGGGATAAGAAAGGCACCCCATAAGACTGTCATGAAGATTAAATGTGACAAAGCAATGTAACAAATTGGTACAGTACCTGGCACTCAATACACGTCCTCAAGAGAGAGCAAGGTGGAAAGCACAAAGTGTATATGACCTTGCTGCAGAAGTCACTGCCGTGCCATCATCTATCATCTCTCCAATCAATCAATCAATCTGTCCACCCATCCATCCATCTATACATCTGTCCACCATCCATCTACTATTTACCTATCATCTGTCTACCAACTGACCTATCATCTCTCATCTATTTATCATCTATTATCTATCTACCATCTATCATCTGTCTAATCCATCCATCCATCCATCTATACATCTATCCACCATCTATTATCTACCTACCATCTATCTACCTACCTATCATCTATCATCTATTTATCATCTGTTTATTATCTATCTACCATCTATGTATCATCTGTCTACCCATCAGTCATTTATATATCTATCTATCCATCCATCATCTACCTATCATTTATCTATCTACTTATCATCTATCTATTCATCTATCTATATATCCATCCACCCACCCACCCACCCATCCATCCATCCATGTTGAGTGACACAAGTGATCCCTATTCAGTATGGTTGTGAGTACCAGGAGGCAGGGATCCCTGGGGCCCTCTTGGAAGCTCATTTCCACAGCCAACCAGAATATAAGCTTCATGGGAATAGGGCTATGTCTGTTTTGTTCACTGCTATATCCTCAGTTTCTAGAACAATGCTGAGTACATAATAGATTCTTTTTTTTTTTTTTTTTTGAGACGGAGTCTCGCTCTGTCGCCCAGGCTAGAGTGCAGTGGCGTGATCTCGGCTCACTGCAAGCTCCGCCTCCCAGGTTCACATCATTCTCCTGCCTCAGCCTCCTGAGTAGCTGGGACTACAGGTGCCCGCCACCACGCCCGGCTAACTTTTTTTGTATTTTAGTAGAGATGGGGTTTCACCGTGTTAGCCAGGATGGTCTCAATCTCCTGACCTTGTGATCCGCCTGTCTTGGCCTCCCAAAGTGCTGGGATTACAGGCATGAGCCACCACACCCGGCCCATAATAGATTCTTAATCTAGTTTGTTGAATGAATGAACCAGAGAAGGTGAAACTTAGCCAGTGAAAGCAGCAAATGCAGGTCTCTCTGAAGACAGATGGAGCACAGCCTCTTCAACAGAGGTTTCTTGTAGGCAAACCTATGAAGAACTCTAAGCATTTCCTACAACATCAGGATAATGGGGAAATGAAAGTAGAGGGAGCAGCCTCTGTACACAAAGCCACTTCTTCATAGTAGTCCCAGAATGTTCTGGTATGCGGGAGAGATGTGGCAGTTTGTGTTGGAAAGGACAATGGATTGGAAGGTGGGCACGGAGCACGCGGCTGCAGTGCACCCATGTGGACACCCTTCTGTGGGCTCACCTGGTTGGTGTGGGCATGAGAAGGTCAGGCACCTAGCCCTGGCTTGGCACTTAAATCAATAAACTAAAGCTGAGTTTGTTATACTTAAGCAGGCGTGATCACACCCATTCTGCCTAGTACCCAGGAATACAGTGAATTCATTCATTCACATTGCGCATTTACTCATAACCCTTGACTTCGTGGAGTTCACAGGTTAGTGAAAGACTCAAATGGATTTGGTACATTCTGAAAATAGTGCCACATAATGTGTTACGCTGTTGTTATGTGCCTTGATGAATTGCTGTTTCGCTGTTTCGTTTATTGAGCGCATACTGCGTGTGGCCACTGTGTTAAATCTTGTACATATTAGCTGTATGCAGTAGGTGTTCTTAATCCTCTTTTTACAAGTGAAGCTATGCAATCTCAGAGAGGTTAAGAGACTTGTCCTAGGCCACCCAGCTCGTAATTTGGGTCTAGGTTTTGTGACCTTGGAGCCTTTCCTACTATGTGGTAACTTTTTTTCTTAGGGACGTTTTAAATATCTACATTTAAGCTGACAGTGGGAATAACATTTCTAATAAAAGCCCCAGTCAAAATTCACTTACTGCCATTTGCTTTTTAATGTAATAATTGTGGTAGATTTGGATCACGTCAACTCAGCTAAGTTGGAATTCCCAGAATTCCCTTCCCTGCATTGTTTCTGGTTAGCACAGACCAAGAGACGTTTTGGGTGAGAACCGGAAAGGCGAAGCGAAGCAGCAGGTAGACTGCTGCTATGCTTGGAAGGTGGGCACGGAGCACGCAGCTGCAGCGCACCCAGGTGGACACCCTCTGTGGGGTTGCCTGGTTGGTGTGGGCAGCAGCTAAGCCTGAAGCTTCAAGCCCTTGTGGATCCTCCTTAGCGTCTCTGAATCCTGGCAGAGGCCTGTTTAGTTCCAGGATGAAGAATGCCACCTTTTCCTGCAGATCACCTGAGTGGGTAATCACAGGTGGATGCTTGGAAGTGGCGAGAGGCGGACGGGGGTTTCTAGTCTGTCATCCTGGGTTCCAGCTCGTCCTGGTGGCTCCAGATTGTCGCCACTCCTTCCCACTTCCCATCCATCCTTCCTTCTTGGTGGCCGCCCTGCTGACTTGAGGATCCAGTATCAAATTCAAAGCAGCAGCCCCAGGTAGACCGGTGGACCAGCTCCCCATGTTACATAAGGTCAAATCCCTACGATAAATCCCTTCAGTTGATTCGGCTGTGGTCAAACCCTGCTACAACAATTTAAGCCCGAATCTCATTTCGTGTACTTTAATGTATAATAACTCAGGCCTGTGTTCATTGCTCCATTGTTTTCACATATTTCAATAAAATACCTATGAGTGCGTGAGGGATACCTACGTCTGCCACACATCATGGTTAAAACTCTGTTTGAAGATTTTAAAAAGCACCTTGGCAATGCCTGGGAGGTCTGTCTGGAAAGGAGCAGAGAGGCCAGGGTGGGAGGGAATCCCCCTGCCTTCGACCCAGACGCCTCGGTTCTCCCAAATTACTTGATGGATTTTCCCCAGACCTGTCCCTGAGGTCCTGGACTTGGCTGTGGCTTTGAGGGCGGGAACGCCTCCGAGTTGGCCGCTGGGGAACGCGGACTGTCTAGTGGAAAATCCTGATGCCAACTAGAGCTCTGTGTCGTAGGCACACGGCTAGACTGGAGGGACGCGCCCACACAATAGGAAGTGATGTGTCTTGCTGGACAATGCCAGCAGATACTATTTGATATTTATAAACTTTTCCAGACTCTCAGAGCAGAAGATGAGCAGCTTCATTTTTGCAACCACAAATAGTACATTCCTAAGCTTGTACGTGTGTGTATACATATATGCATTAGAACGACTGAGTATAACTCACAAAAGATGAAAAAAACAATGAAGCAAATCCACGACTGAGTTTCCATTGGCCTAAAGGAGAATACAATAATTCATAAATGCCTCTCCATTTATACAAAGAAAGAAACACGGCCATGCACGGTGGCTCTGGCACCTAATCCCAGCACTTTGGGAGGCCAAGGTGAGAGGATCACTTGAGCCCAGGAGCTTGTGACCAGCCTGGGCAACATAGCAAGACCCCATCTCTAAAAAAATTTTAAAAATCAGCCAGATGTGGTGGTGTGTGCCTGTAGTCTCACCTATTTGGGAGGCTGAGGTGGGAGGATTGCTGGAGCCAGGGATGTTGAGGTTGCAGTGAGCCATGATCAAGCCACTGCATACCAGCCTGGGTGACAGAGTGAGACCTTGTCTCAAAATAAAATAAAATGAAATAAAATAAAAGTAAAGTAAAGTAAAATAAAATAAAATAAAGTAAAATAAAATAAAATAAAGTAAAATAAAATAAAATAAAATAAAACAAAATATAATACAGCAATGAACAAATGGAGGTCAGTGAACTTCCGTTTATCCAAAGGAAGAAAGAACATTTCACAGAACCAGAAACATTCACAAAATCTTCTTTTTTACAAAGGTGGAAAGACTAGCCTCAACTGTTTACCCCAGGGGGTCAGAAAACTATGACCCACAACTGGCTGTCTTGGTAAATAAAGCTGTATTGGAATGCAACCATGCTCACTCTCTTACTTATTGTCTATACTGCTTTCATGCTACAACAGCCAAGTCCATTAGCTGAGAAAGGGAGGTATGGCCCACAAAGCTTCAAATATTTATTATGCAGCCCTTTATTAAAAGTTTGCGGACTTCTGGTTTATTCTGTAACCTTCGGGACCACTGAAGTGTCCTCCCTATTGCTTTCACGTTTTCATGAATAAATTGAGCCCCTTATACCTTCAGCAGCAGGAAGTCTAATACTTCCTCTTGAGCACCTCATTTTTTCACCACTCCCATTATCCAAGAATCCTGGGATTTACATGGTCCAAAGAGGATCAGTCCTATTTCCAAACAACAGAACCCTACACTAAAGTCATCAGGTCTCACTGCCACCAGGGGTCACTGTGGAGCACAGGCTGCTCTCTGCGCTCAAGATACACTACTCCCCAACACAATGCTGGAACTGCTGGGGACTGAAAAGATTCCAGCTCAGCCAGTAGCCCTGTTAGAAGCAGTCCCCTGTGAACCTCGTTAGGGCTCTCAAACTTTGGCCAGGTGCTCCCACCCTCTTGATGATTTCTTGTTCTGGATCCGTCCCCAGTCATGTGGGTTTCCTGTCTCTCTCCAGTAGATGTTAGGTGAGAGCCCCAGAGTCCACTCTGATGGCTTTTCCCAACTTCAGGTCATGGGGAGCAATGATGGCTATCTCAGTTCCTTCCTTCCCTAGAGAACCTGGCTCTGCATGCAAATGGATGCAGCTCCCCCCACCCCATCCCCAGCAGCTAGGTCTTTCTGGTGAGAGACTGCTTTGGTCAGATTACAGGAGTTCTTTTACAACCACCCTCAAGGAATGTCCCCTGTTTATGTTAACTAAGAAAGACCATGTCCTTCCTAAACAAAGAAAGATTTATTGGAAGGAGCGGTGTGGGCAGGTGCAACTACCTAAAGATATCCTGGATCCGGTGTGGCTGGGTCTTTGTTCACACCTCATAGCTACTTCCCTGGAAGTTCAGGCAGCTTCTGAGATGACCCTCTTGATCTTCACTTTCTTATATTCATGCCCTCGGGTAATCCCTTTTCCTTGGGTAATTTCCATCAAACCAACAGAATACCTCAATATTGGGGGAATGCCACATCTGTGATTAGATTACAGAATAGTTGGGCTTCCACCTTGCTAGCAGACCCTCTCCCTTGCTGGCTGTGAGGAAGCAGCCTGTCAGCTTGGAAGGCTCACATGGTCAATAGCCAGCTCATGCTGAAATCTGCCCTGTGGGGAGCGGGGAGCCTGTGGCAAGGAACTGACAGAGTTCTCCATCCAACAGCCACTAAGGAGCTGAGGCCCTGAATTGAAGAGCCCACACATGACGAATCCTCCCAAGAACCACATGCGTGAACTTGGAAATGGAGCCGACACCAGTTGAGCCTTCAGATGAGATCCTAGCCCTGGTCAAGATCTTGATTGCAGCCTTGGAAGAGACACTGAAGTAGGGGACCCAGCTAAGCTGTGTCTGGATTCCTGCCCCACAGATACTGTGAGATAGTTTTAACTGTTTGTTGTTCTAAGCTACGAGGTTTGTGGATGATTTGTTACATGACAGTAACTAACATACCTGTCCACAGACCATTCAGCACTAAACACATGGGAAACTGTCAGGCTTTACAAACATATTGACCTTTAAAATTCCTATATTTTGCAGCAGACAGTGGCAGATAGATAAATGTATAACCTAAACAGGTGAACATTTGGGATTACCTGACAAAGGTCAAGGAGAGTAAAAAATAGCTGACCCTTCCTCCCCAGATCCAGAGACTGACTGGCTTTTGATGTGAGGGGTGGAGCATGCATCCAGCTCTCTGAGTCTATGGAAGGTGCCGGTCCACCTCTCCCCACCTACTCCACCTACTCCCACTTCCAGTTAGCAGTAGACTCTCCTGGGCCAGTCTCCACAAATCAGTAAGCCCCATCTTCTATTCTGCCTGGCCTGGATTCACAACCTACTGAGCTGCTCCGAAAGGGAAATCTGAGGAATGACATTTATGAATGTAATTGACCGAGAGGAGCTGGCATTTCCACGACTACCTCCGCTGCTCAGAAAGGGCATCTAGGAGCCACCTGGAAGCACCTTCTCATATCATAGCTCACTTAATCCTCACAGACTCTTGTTTTGACGGAAGCACTAATATCCCCAATTTCCAGATGGGGAAATGGAGGCAATTAGAAAGTAAGAACCTTGACCCAGGTCATAAGCTAGTGAAGGGACAATCTGACCCAGGCAATGGCCCCCGAGTCTGTGCTTTTAACAAGGGCCCCATATCACTATTCACCACCTATGATTCCCTATCTCCCCTGTATGTTGAATGGCCCCTCAGCTCTCCTAGAGAACCATTGCTCCCCCGTTCTCAGCTCAAATAGTGATGGTGGGAAGGACTGTCCCGTTGTTTTTCTGTATGTGCACACTCACACACATACTCACACACCCTCTTATAGTCACGTGTGCACTTGCACACACACTCACCTGCACAAGCGCTCTGAGCCTGTGCCTGTGACATGGGCCTGACGCATCACCACACTCCACGGCTCTGACCACGCCATGGGTTCCCTGCCCACACCCAAGCCCAACCAAATCAGTGGGTCAAATCAACCCTAGGAAGTTTGAGAAAAGGGGTGCTCTTTTTCCAGGGCCTCACTGAGCTGTAGGATGCAAGCCTGAAACTATTGGTGGCCGAAAGAAAAGCAGAAGGAGAAAGCGCGATCCCTGAATACATTCTTTAAGCCCCAAGATTCAGCCAGGCACAAAGATTCATCATGGTCTATTTAGGTTCATGAGTCAGGATAGCCCGTGCATCACTGGAGCCAGTCTGGGGTTGGTTTCTGTCACTTGAAACCAAGAGAACCTGAGCATTTCAGCAGTGAAAGGGGTATGTACAGGGCTGTTAAGAGATTGCTACTCTCAAAGCATTAGTCCTGCCCAAGGCAGCTCACACCTGGGCACATCAGGCCCGAGCTGTCTGCTGCGCTGCCAGCCAGCACCCACCTTCCAACCCCTCCCTCTGCCAGACACAAGGCCCAAGTTCATGGGGTCCCTATTCCTCTATCCTAAAGTCACACCACACACATATCAACTCTGAGCTCTGCCTTCTTAACACCCAACTGGATCTGTCTTTCTTGTTTTCAACCCAAGCTAACAAGGTTTTCCAGGAGCTAAATCAAGAAGACATAAGGGAGAAAGACTAGATTAAAGAAAAACTCCAGCTGACTTCCAACCCCACCACACAATGTAAGGACCCAGGCAGTGATAGAAGCTGGGAAGAACTGAATTTGAGTTCCTCATTTCACACATGAAGCAACCCGGGGCCAGAGAGGTCAAGTGACTTGTCCCAAATTGTACACCAAGCTACCTATGCATGGGTCCCTCATACAACAAAATCTTTTAAAAGCTAAAATGTATTGCAGGCATACTATGTGCCAGTCACGGGCTCAATGTGTTAGCTGTATTATCTAATTAGATCCACCCCCAATCTTCTGTAAGTGGTACCATTAGCTCGTTTTCAGATGTTAAAATAGACTCAGAGAGGATGGGTGACTTACTTACCCAGGCTCACACAGCAAGGAAGGAGCAAGGCGGGCTGCCAACCCAGGCAGCTAGATTCTAGAACTCTCCCTCTTCACACTTCTCCCCTGCTTTGGACAAGTTTCATAAAATGTCATCTCCCTAGGAAGGCAACACAATTGATTCAGGCTCTTCATGAAGTCTTCCCTGAATGAATTCTCCAACCCAAAGTGAACAGGCCTTCGTCTGCACCCAGCCTTCTGCTCTAATCTGGATCCCACCATCCAGCCCAGAGTGAATGACTGACTTTGACTTCTCCTGTAATTATGTGTTGCGTGTTCAACACTCATCCACACATTTACCCTCTCTTAATCGAGCATCTGTGGTGCCAGGCCCTGTTGTAGGCATGAGGATACAACACTGAACAAGGCAGACAAAAATCCCCAGCCTCACGGAACTGATGTTTTAGTGCGGGAGACAGGTAATAGATAAATAACCAAACATACAGCATCAGGCCAGGTAGTTAGAAATGCTATGGGGGGAGAAACAGGGTAAGAGGGATTGAATAAAGTAATGGGGATACTATTAATATTTTAGATAGAGTGATCATGGAGGGCTTCCATTAGGAGGTGACAGATGGGCAGAGACCTGAGAAGAGCATTCCCAGCAGAGGGCACAGCAGAAGCAAACATGTGGGGGTTGGATGGTGGAAGAAGCCTGGGGTATCTGAGAAGCTCCAGGAGGGATTTGGAGGCAGAAGCTGCAAGGAAGGGAGTGGGGGAAGGTAGGCAGGGCTCACATGACATAAGGCCTCATGGGAATCTGGGTTTTCATGATTGCTTTTTGGGGGGTGGGGGGTCCTACTACCCTCCTCACACCTGGCCAGACAGAAGGATCTGGATCCCTTAAAGTGGGCACAGGAGCTGCTTCTCTGCAGAGGGAACACGCTGCCTTCACTCGGAACAATAGCAGCTTCAGAGAGCTGACTTGGGAAGGGTTTGCAGAGGTGGAGAAAGTAACTCATTGACAGTCCTGGCAGGGGACCTCCAATGGCCATGTCTGCTTTCTGCGTGAGTGTGGAAGCCTGCACTGTACACTGCGCCCCAGGGGGCTCAAGTCCATGCTACAGACAGTGCTGGGGACCCAGGCTGATCCAGTCACGTGCTGTTCATCTTTCCCTTTCCTCCCTGTCCGTGTGTGTCTCCGTGTGTGCCTGTGTACATGCATGTGTGTCCGTGTGCATGTATCCGTGTATCTCTGTGTGTGCAGGTATGACACGTGTATGTCCATGTATGTGTATCTATGTATCTCTGTGTCTCCATGTACATGCTGTACGTGTCTGTGTGTATGCATGTATGATGTGTGTGTGTGCATGTCCATGTGTGCATGTGTGTGTGTGTGTAGCATCAGGCCTTGGCAAATGCAAAACCTAAGTTGTCCCAGGTCGCTGCCATGCAGGTCTTAGGTCTTTGTATCTTAAGAATAAGATACAAAGGAATAAGATCCTAGGGCCACCACTAGCATTTAGGCTCCCTGTGCTTCTAGCTCTAGAAATGTTTATTTTACATCTGCCAGTTCGCAAGGCAATCATGGGTAACCAAATCCCCAGCCCAAGAAATGTGACTTCATCAGGACATCAAACACCGGGAAGGGAGACACTTCTGGGCCCCAGTCTGACCACAGACACCACAGAGGGATTTCCGTGCTGTGGCATTGGGTGACATCACTTCAGCTTGTGTCCCAGACCTGAGGGCAACCCCCGAGGATGTCAGAGCCCGGGTATCTTTTGGAGGTTCCCCTCTGTCTGCCCACCATGGCCTGGGTGCCTCTATTTCTGGCACCAAGGGAAATGGATGTAATGGCTGTCGGGAGGGATTAGCTGCTGACAGACTCTCCATAAATGGAGGTTAATTTCCAATTTTATGGATTTCTGAGTGGAGGAAGTTTAAAAGTTAAAGATTCATAAATGAGTAAAATACAACTGCTAAAATGATTTAGCAGAACATTCTCTAGCATCCTAGAGTAGGTAGTCAAGGAAACGCCAGAAAAATTTCCAGACTCTTCTGAGCAAACAGTATTTCACCTCCGTTCTACGTACACACACACAGCACAGCCAGTCCTTGGAAATCTTTATAAAGTCACATAGCTTTCAACATAGGCACAAAAGCTAAGACACAGAGATAAGACCCTGAAACCTTAAAGTCTATTTCCTGGGTACGTCCATTTCCTAAGATACAGAATGAATTAGCAAGGATTTCAATGTCCTAATTGGCCCGTAAGTGTGGTGACAGTGACTCAAGGTGGTTTAGAACTGCAGGAATTCTTATACAGTAGGTCGGCAGCTGGCCACAGAGTCAGAGACCTGAGTTCGAATCCTGCCTCCACCCCACCTTATTTGGGTAATGCTGAGTGGGTTTCTTAATTGGCCTTCATTTTATTTCCTTCTGGAAAATGGTGATAACAACAGTCTATCTTTCACCTGTGTTTCTGGGAGGACTGAATGATGTGATATATGTAAGTGCATTCAGTAAAGTATAGCAGTTATGAGTATTACACATCAGCTGATCTCAAAGCATCCTCAAACTGCTTCTGCCTCATCTAATGCCTGGGTGCTCAGGCACCTGTCTTCTCCCAACATCCAGGCACTGGAAACTCTGGGCCTGAGAGATGGTGTCTACAGAGATGGCTTTGAAACTCTGGGCGTGAGAGATGGTATCTGCAGAGATGGCTTGGACCTCGAGTCTTGGGCCTGAGTTCCAGTTTCTCAGTGGCGGGACCTGCAGCAAGAGGCTCCCCTCTCTGAGCCCATTTCCTCATCTGTCATGTAGACAGGGATGATGCTCACTCCAGCCAGTGACTGCTGTGAGTGTGAATTAAGGCAAAACCGGAGAAACCCTTTGGTAATGACATGGTTTGGCTCTTTGTCCCCACCCAAATCTCATCTCCAATTGTAATCTCCACGTGTCAGGGAGGGACCCGGTGGGAGGTGATTGGATCACGGAGGTGGGTTCCCCCATGCTGTTCTCGTGATAGTGAGGGATTTCTCACAAGATCTGATGGTTTATATATAAGTAGCAGTTTCCCCTGCACTTGCTCCTCTCCCTTGCTGCCTTGTGAAGAAAGTACTTGCTTCTTTGTCTTCTGCCACGATTGTAAGTTTCCTGTGGCCTCCCCAGCCATGCAGAACTGTGACTCAATTAAACGTCTTTCCTTCATAAATTACCCAGCCTCGGGTATGTCTTTATAGCAGTGTGAAAATGGACTAATACAGGCAACTACAAAGCATCAGGGCAAAGTGAGGTGATTGCATCTTTTCCCCATTCAAAACCCTAGGTCTTCATCCCATTGGCTCCTCAAGTTACTTCCTCCCTTGCCTGTGCTTGCGAATACGCTGTTTCTAACTAAAGTGTTACTGACTGCCATGAGCATTTGTCATTCTTGTCTGGCCTACATTCATTGTCTATTTTTCTGGTTACAGTACCCCTATTTCCCACTGGGGCCACCCTCTCTCTCTCAGATCATGTGGCCCTGTGGTGTGGGCTCCACCCCTGGCTCCCAGGAAAAGCAGGTGACCCAGAGTTGGCCAATCACAGGATCACTTTGCCCTGACCACAGGAGAGGAAGGGACACAAGTATATCAGAGCCAACGAGAAGAATCCTTGGGGATTTCCAGAGCTGTCGGCAGAAAGCCATGCCTTCCGCTCCCTGGGATCTGACCCTGGAAGTACCTTATACATCCAGCCGAGGTCTACAGAAAGACCCGCCTGAGAGTGGTCCGTGGGGCTGTAGGCAGAGTCAAGGGGTACTGGGGCTTGAGGGAGGGGGTGCGAGCCACAGACTCGGACTTTCCACATATGTCAGCCAAAAACAAAACAAAACAAAAACCACCACAAGCAACCCTTTTTACAGTCACCAACCTTGAGTTCATTTTCTTGTATCCAAAAGACCCCTGACAAATACAGAGAATAACAGCATCAGGCCTCAACACTCCCAGGTGAGATGACAGCATTTCAGAATTTACTTGCAAACATTACCTTTGCCCTAAGGAACGTGTCCCCTATTCCATGTTTCAAAGCAGGTCATTTCCTTCTTTGTCCATGGCCCTGACCTGCCACTGGCCACGTGCTCTCAGCAGCATCATTCGGTTGTCGTGTGTGCCCTCCCCAACCTACCACTGCCGTCATTCCTCCACTCTGCAGCCTGCAGAATCTTTTTCTTTTTTTAAAGCAATTCAATTGCTTGAATCTGGGAGTTGGAAGTTGCAGTGAGCCAAGATCGCCCCACTGCAATCCAGCCTGGTGACAGAGCAGGACTCTGTCTCAAAAAAAAAAGCAATTCAGATCATACCCCTTTCCTTATTCCTTATGCCTGAGGCAGATGGGAAATTGCAACACATCCCCTCGGCCCCCAGCACCCACCCCTGTCCTGAGCTTCAGTCACAGGGGCCTCCCTGCTCTTCCTTAAATGCACCGAGCTTGTTCCTGCCCCAGGGCCTTTGGCTGTGCAGTTTTCTCTGCCTGGAACGTCCTCTCCTCCCATGCTCTTTGTCTGGCTGATGCCAAGTCATTTTTGAAGACGCAGCTGAAGTGCCACTCCCTCAGAGAGGCTGTGCTGGTGACTGGCTGTTTACACATCACCCCAAATACCAGCGGCATGAAACAAGGGTTTCTTCTGCTTAGTGACCCAGTGGGCCGGGACTTTGGGCAGGATTCAGTGGGCACAGCTTGTCTCTGCTCCGGGATGTCGCAGGCTCCAGCTGGAGGACCTGAGGCCTGGGCTGGAGCTGTCTGAAGGTGCGTGCATTCAGGGCCCCGGCCGTTGATGCTGGCTCTTGGCTGGGGCTGCTGTTCTCCTCCAGGGGGCGCTGTTGTGGGTTTCCTCACAGCACGGTGGCTGGGATCCAAGGGTGAGTGTCTCGAGAGAGGCAACAAACCAGGTGGAAGCTATAGCACCTCCCTTGGTGGTCACACAGCCTCATTTCTGCCACGTACTAGGCATTAGAAGTGAGTCACCAAGACCGGTAAGACTACCCTATTCTAGGGTAAGGGACACAGAACCCACTTGTCAGCAGGAAGCACATGTACATCACACGGGAAGAGTGCATGGGATGAAATGAAATCTACCACCAAAGCCGCCTTTCATTCCCTGACTAGGACAGACCCCGTTACAGGGAGAGAGAGAGAGAGACAGAGAAGAAAAAAGAGAGAGGGGCCTAACAAGAGAATTAAAAACAAAGCCACAGTCTGAGAATCTGCTTCCTTCCTAACACCTGACGCAGTGTAATTATGTGTTCATTTAGGTCCGGGGTTATTTCCTATCTGTCCCCAGCTAGGCTGCAAGCTCTGCACACACCTGGACAGGCCTGAGTTTCTTTGTTTCTTTTCCCCTCCATTCCCTTCCCTTCCCTTCCTTTTGCCACTCCGCATAGTGTCTGGCACATGTGTGACCCACAGAAGACGCTCAATGACTATTTGTGGAGGAAAGGAAAGAATTTTTCTACTTTATACAAGAAAGAAATTATGTCCTGCTCCCAACACCAATTGGCAGGCCCTGGAGTTGCAGAGATTGCCACTTTTCTCGAGTCTCCATTCTCTCCTGTCCCGGAAATAGAACCCCTAATTCTGAAGCAGGCACCTGGTGGCTCAGCTAAAGACTGCAACTGCCCAGCTCTCGGGCAAGGGGAGACACTGACTAAGCTCAGGCCGATGTAAGGTGAACAGAAGTGCTGCCTGTCATTTCTGTGTCTTGGGCTAAAAGCGAGGGGCACCCCCTTTCTGATTTCTCCCCATGGGCTGGAAGGTGCACATTTTGTCTCAGGTGGACAAGGACATACTCAAGGGGTGGTAGAGTGTGGAAGGCAGTTTTGGAAACTGTCCTCAGTGATTTCCCCCTCCTGGTATTCACATGGTATGTAACTCCCAGCCCCTGAGTGTGGCTGGACCTAGGGACCTGCTTCTAATGAGTAGAATGTGGCAAATGGAATGGAACGTCATTAACAAGATTATTCAAGAGACTGGCTTCTGTTGTGGCTGCATTCTCTTGCTAGGTCAGTCTCTCTCTCTCTCTCTCTCTCTCTCTCTCTGTCGCCTTCTTGGCTTGCATGCTTTGACGAAGCAAGTCACCTTGCTGGAAAGGCCCAGATTGAAAGGAACTAAGGTCCACCAACAGCCTCCAGTCAATGCCTTACAAGAAACTGCATTCTGCCTGGGAGAGCCTGGAAGCAGAGCCCTCCCCAGTCAAGCCTTGAGACAAGATGGCAACCAAGGTCAACACCTCAACTGCAGCCTATGGGAGACCATGCAGCTGAAGACCCAGCCTCATCACACTGGATTCCCAACCCACAGAAATTGTGAGACGATAACTGGCTGATGCGCTGACCCACCGAGTTCTGCAGTAATTTGTGAAGCAGTGATGGATAACTAACACACAGAGCAAGGAAGAAGGAGGCAGAGCCCTTGAGACCTCACACAGCAGAGCCACTACACCACCGGGGGAATGTCCATAAGAGAAAAGAACTTTCCTGCCTTGTCCACACCCCTCTGCTTTGAGGATCCACCCTTATGGCAGCCAAACCGTGTTCTAACACACACCCACCCACCCAGTTAGGGCCAGATCCCTTAGTGCAGCTCATGCAGTCCTCAACAGCATGGCTCATCTTATGCACAGATTTGCTTTCTGCTGTCCCCTCAGCTCCCTCCCTCCTCTGCCATGCCCAGTGCCTCTCTGAACTTGTCATTGATTTCCTAGCCCTGTGACCTTTGCCCACCTCCCTCTCTTGGAAAGTCCCTTCCTTTCTTTTCCACCTAGCAAGCGGCTCCCCATTCTCCCGTAGCCAGCTGATGTAGCCCCTTGCAGACAGTGTCCACCTCAGGAGAGTGAGCATTTCCTACTTGTGCCTCACTCTCCATACCCAATCCTGCAATTCTAATACTTATTACCTGTGTTTATCTGCATATCTGTCTCCCTGAGAAGACTGTCAACCTCTGAGAGACACTTATTTATTTATTGAGATGGAGTCTCACTCTGTCGTCCAGGCTGGGGTGCAGTGGCGCGATCTTGGCTCACTGGAACCTCTGCCTCCCAGGTTCAAACCATTCTCCTGCCTTAGCCTCCTGAGTAGCTGGGATTACAGGCGCCGGCCACCACACCTGGCTAATTTTTTTTTTTTTTTTTTTTTTGTATTTTTAGTAAAGATAGGGTTTTACCATGTTGGCCAGGCTGGTTTTGAACTCCTCACTTCAAGTGATCAACTCGCCTTGGCCTCCCAAAGTGCTACAATTACAGGCATTAGCCACCATGCCTGGCCCCTCTGAGGGATCCTTGTGCAATTGTGAACAGTCTTAGGTGCATTTATTCCATTCCAGGCACCATGCTGAGTGCTTTATTTACATTCTCATTTAATGCTCGCAATTATCAGTGTCCATATTTCACGGATAAGAAGACTGAGGCACAGCAAAGTTAGGTAACTCATCCACATACAGAGCAGAGGGCAGAATCCCAGCCTTTCTGATTTTAAACTCTATGCTGAGCCACTAAAACGCAGCCCTCTCATTCACCTCTTCATCCTCAGTGGGCCTAGGCTCATGGACAAACCTATCTCACCTGCCTATTTATCCCCTCCCTGGCCATGGCAGACATCACTAATCAATCACAGCATTTTTTCCAATTAGCCAAATGCAGCCTCACTATTTGTCTTGGTAAAAGCCTCTGGGTAAGCTGCCACCGTCAGTAGGAGTTGGCATGCCTGATGAAACCTCTAGGCTGTGCTAGTAGTGGGTGCCCATAAATAATGCACTGAATTGAGACTATTGTGACTGATTTGAGAAAGTGAAACACAGCCACCATCTACTGATGCTATTCATTACCCTCTACTGAGACATTGCTGTGGTCACTGGTTAATACCTGTGGGGACAGTAGCCACTCCAGACCCATCACTCTCCATCCTACTGACTTCCATGCTGATAGTCATGTGAGGAGACAGAGCCATCTCCACTCATGAAAGGCCACTCCCAAAGCCCTTCCTACACATGTGTGAAGCATAAATGACAACCGGGGTCATGCCAATAGGTCACATAAGCCAGTCACAGAGATGGGGAGGTGTCACCACCCAAGGAGAAGCTTGCACTTGTTGGACATGAGCCCTTTTGGAAAAGAAGCCACAACACAGTCAATGCAGAAATCCTGGGCCAAATGCCCAGAGGGCTGCTGTATTGGGGAGTTATAGGAAGGAGGTTCTGGAACTATGGCCTCGAAGGCAGAGCCCACGAAAAGCAGGGAACAGAGTCCTAGAACCTGGCTCCAGGCAGATGACATCCCTCCAGCTGGGCCCCAAAGCACCCCTGTCATCTGCTGCAGTGGTAAATAAGCTGTTGCTGAAGTAAGTCATGGTGTTGATGGGGTTCTTGGCAGAGACCGGACTATTCTTTAGGACTTTGATGCCCGTGCAATAGGCTGGATTCTAAAAATGGTGCCAAAAGATGTTCTCCCTTAACCCCAGAAGCTGCATCCGTGAGTTGGATGCAACAGTCCCATGATCATGTTATGTGGCATAGCTGACCTTGAGACAGGGAGGGAGACTGGATGACCCTGATCTATCACACAGCTGTGAAAAGCAGAAAACTGTCTCTGGCTGATGGCAGAAGAGGAAGCCAGAGAGATCCAAAGCATGGATGGACTTGGTGCATATTTGCTGGCTGTGCAGATACACGAGGCCCCTGGGAGCAGAGGATGGCCCCCAGCAGCCAACCAGCAAAGACATAGGGACCTCCGCCCTAAAACCACCAAGAACTGGACTCTGCCAGCAACCCAAATGAACTTGGAAGCGAATTCTTCCCCTGAGTTTCCAGATGTGAGTGCGGCCCGGCCAACACATTCGCTTCGGCCTGGTGAGACCCTGCGCAGAGAACCCAGCCAAGCCCAGCTGGGAACGGGGACAGCCTGTGGGGCTATACACATGATAATGCGAAATGAACCTGAAGGGTAAGCTGTGACTCCAGAGTGGGCCAAACTCACGTTTGCAAAATTAGGAATCAAATGGATGAGGATGCCATGGCTGAAGAGCGTCCACATACGCCCTTGTTAGGGTCCTGGATTGCCTTGAAGACCAGCCCCTGAGCTCTTGGTGACCAATTCAGGCTGAAAGAGCCATCTCTTGCCCCCAGGCTCCCACACATGGCAGGCCCTGGTCATAAGAGTGGGTTGGGCAGGTGTTCTCTGCAGACAGAGCTCCAGAGAAGCTGCCCTGTAGAAGATACTTCTAATCCCTAATGGGCCGTTTGCATGTCCTGGATGGGATGTCACCGCCTCCAATAAACCAAGAGGTTTCTCTCCCCTAGGTCCTCTCTAAAGGGCCTCCACATTGGTGCTATTGACATTTTGGACCAGATAACTTTTTTGCTAGAGGGCCTGTCCTGTGCATTATAGATCGTTTAGCTGCATCCCTGGGCTCTACCCACTAGAGGCCAGTAGCATCTCCTGAATTCTAACCATCAAACATATCTCCAGAGTTTGCTAAATGACTGCTGGGGGAAAAAAATATTACCCCTGGTTGAGAACCAGTACTCCAGAACTTGCTTGCTGGGCCCTGTCACTTTTCCTCCTGACAAGCTCAGAGAATGAACCTCCATCCTCATGCTGATGAATCATAGTATTTCAATCAATGCATCGTATCCATCAAACCCAGTGGGATGCTGTGTGCGTACTGTGTGTATGTGTGAGTGTGTGTTCCATTATTCCAGCCCATGTCAATTCCATCAGAAAGAAGGAGGTGCTGGGGGAAGGAACATGCTTCCTGGTCAGGCCATCCTACAAATCATGTGGATGAATCATCGTATTTCGATCAATGCATCGCATCCATCAAACCCAGCGAGATGCTGTGCACATACGTGTGTGTATGTGTGAGCGTGTGTTCCGCTATTCCAGCCCATGTCAATTCCATCAGCAGGAAGGAAGTGCTGGGGGAAGGAATGTGCTTCCTGGTCAGGCTATCCTGCCAATCCCTGATGCTGCTGACTTAGCAGAAGCTTCCCACACTGGCGTCTCCAACACCATCACATACGGTTTTCTCAGCCCTCTGCTCCTTGCAAAGGACTAGAGCTCCCTTTCCTGGAGGGCCTGTGGATAGCCAGCGTCGAGCCATGAGGCTGGCATTATCCTCTACATTTGAAAGATGAAGAAACTGAGGCTCAGAACGGTAATGTGAAGAGCTCAAGACAGCACATCTATCTTATTCTGAAGCCTGTTTTTATTATACATTTCCCATCATAAAGCAACCTTCTAGATACGCAGCCAGGTCACTGTGAAGAATAAACCTTTTGTTGTCTCACCTTGCAGCCAGGCCACCGCTGAGCATTTATAGGTTTATTGGATTTCATTATTAAGTATTTTAAGCCTACAATAAAGAGCAGAGGATAATGCAGGTTGAGTATCCTTTACCCAAAATGATTGGGACCAGAAGTGTTTCAGACTTCAGAGTTTTTCAGATTTGGGGATACCTGTATTACACTGAGCAGCTAAGCGTCCCAAATCTGACCATTTGAAATGTTCATTGTAGCATTTCCTTTGAGTACAGCATCAACACTTAAACCATTTTGAGTTTTGGAGCATTTTGTGCTTCAGATTTTCAGATTCTGGATGCTCAACCTGTATACCAGAAAGGCTGACATCTACTACCCAGCTTGGTCCAAATTTGTTTTATGACTTAAGTTATTTAATACATGTGACAGAGACAGGAGACAGCCAACGGTCCCCCCCACAAAACTCCACCTTCAAGCCTAAAATGACCTGAAGGCTGAAAAACCCAGACTGCAGGTCCTGGAGAATCTCTGGCCTGCCTGAGCACTGGGAGGATGGGGCGGAGTCTCAAGAAGTTCGTGCCTTTTGCAAGTGAAAGGCGCCTGGCATCTCCTGTTCCTGAATCCTAACCTGGGATTCAAACCGTGAGGCGGGAAGCCTTCCAGCAGGACTCTCTCCCGCTCTACTGAGATTTATTTTTCCTTTTCGCCTAATAAATTCCATTCTCCCTCACCCTTCAAAGTGTCTGTGGGCCTAATCTTTCCTGGTCATGTGACAAGAACCCTTTTTTTTTGTTGTTGTTTTGTTTTGCTTTTTCTACAACACATGTATTAGGGCATTCTTGCATTGCTATAAAGAAATACCTGAGACTAGGTAATTTATAAGAAGACAGAAAGGGAGAGGAGGTGCCACACACTTTTAAATGACCAGATCATGCATGTAATGCAAAAATAAAATTCTAAGCTCCACAACCTACTGATAAACCCTCCCCTTGGCCAAAAGCATTCTAAAATTAACCGGAAAGAGTTCAGGTTATCATGGGAAGTGAAAGTCAGACATGCCTCCCCCTCCTTTGGAATTCAAGCACAGTTGACCAACATTAACATCAAAACAGGGATCTTAAGACGGATAGAACAGACAATAAGTCTGACAAGAAACATTTACAATCTATTCTCTGTGAAGCCTGCTTTGGGAGGCTTTATCTGCATGATAAAACCTGGGTCTCTACAACCTATTATCTTACCCCAGACACTCCATCTGTGATTCCAGGTCTTTAAATAATAACTCTTTAAACCAACTGCCAATCAGAAAATCTTTGACTCCGCCTATGACCTGGAACCCCGCCTCCTCCAGTTCTCCAGTCGTCCCGCCTTGCCAGACGAAACCTATGTGTATCTCACACGCATTGATTGGTGCATCTCCCTAAAATGCATAAGATCAAGCTGTATCCCGACGACCTCAGGCACATATTCTCAGGATTTCCTGGGGCTGTGTCATAGGGCTACTGGTCCCTCATACTTGGCTCAGGATAAATCTCTTCAAATATTTTGCAGTGTTTGACACTCTTCATTGACACTCACTATTGCAAAGACAGCACCAAGCTATTAGGAATCCACCCCCATGACCCAAACACCTCCCACCAGGCTCCACCTCCAGCATTCGGGATTACAATTTGATATGAGATTGGAGCAGGGACAAATATCCAAATTATATCAATAGGTTTGTATTGAACAATCAGGCCACATGCAGTGGCTCATGCCTGTAACCCCAGAACTTTGGGAGACTGAGGCGAGATTATTGCTTGGCGCCAGAAGTTCAACACCAGCCTGGGCAACATAGTGAAAACCTGTATCTACAAACAATTTTTTTTTTAATAGCCAGGCATGGTGATGTGTGCCTGTAGGTCCAGCTACTCAGGAGGCTGAGGAGGGAGGATCACCTGAGCCCAGGGGTTGAAGGCTGCTGTGAGCTATGATCATACCACTGCACTCCAGCCTGGGTGACAGAGCAAGACTCTGTCTCAAAAAGAGAAAAAAGAAAAATTACACATATGCAGAGAACTATACATATCATAAATGATTGGCTCAATGAATTTTCCCAAATTGAAACCAGCCCCCAGATTAAGAAATCATCTATTACCCTAGGGAGCCCCTCAGGTGCTCATGGTTGATTTTTTTAGGAAACAAAGCATGACAGATAAAATTGGTCCCTGGGAATAACCTGCCCACTCCATTCTTCTCTCTCTCATCCCAGAGGTTCCATAATCCTAAATACAATGCTTGTTATTCCCATATTTGCCTTTACATTTATAGAACATATGCACGTATATCCCTGTGCAATAGATATTATTGCTTTCATGTTTAAAACTTTATATAAGTAAGATACTATGCTTTTCTCATTCTAAAATAATGTTTTGAGGTTTGTCCATCATCGTGGGTTGCGACTCTCTGGGGTTGGTGTCGTACAGGTGGTGAAAATAATTTACAAGATAGCTGTAGGTAAAGAAAGGCAGATTTATTGGAGAAAGTGTTGCAAGGAAGCAATGGGCAGGTCAGCAAGAGGGGAGTTGACTGCAAACGGACAAAGCTTGCTAGAGATTTTATAGGCTGGTGCTTGGGCTGGAGAGGGCTACGTGCTGTACTGATAACACCAAGGTTGCAGGGAGCTAACTTGCATTTTTCTATCAGCCAAGGGTCTGGTAATAGCTGGGCACAGGAAGACTGAGTTATATTGTGCAAGAGGTCCATGGTCCTGCATTGTGTCCTGGAAAGGCAGACTTACAGCTTATCCTTCTCTTTTTGCTTTCCCTTTGTCCCACCAGCCTGACTCCTCCTCCCTAATGAGAACTCCACATCCATGTACACCAATGAAGCTGTAGTTGTTTTTGCTGCAAATATGTCACAAGGCATTTCTCCACTCTCCCGTTGATGGACACTTTAATGGTTCCTAATATTTCTCTGTTACACACAGATGCTGTTACGAGTCTCCTTGAGTATGGCTCCAGCATGCTGGAATGGGAGATGGTCCAGAGTAAAGATATGTCGGGGTGGAACTGGTGTATCACAGGATGTGGGTGTGTACAGTTTTGCTGTCCACAGAGGTTGTATCAGACTCATAGGAATTTTAAACCAGGGACAGTATCAATGACTTCTGTCCAGAAGTCACAAACTAAGCCCATGGAGCTAAAAAATCTTGAATAATATTTGAATCACCAATGCTAACATTTACAAATGGGAAGAATTCATACAAAATCCATATTTGTAGCTTTTTGTGAAATGCTGGGCAATTCTGGGCCCAGGCAGCTGCAGAGGTGCTTCTTGAGGCAGAAAGGGAGGGGAGAAATACTCTAGCCCCCCTCCTGCCCTCTGAACTCTGCCTCCCATGGCCAAACCCAGCTGGCTCAGAGGCCTGCAGGGGTCAGCCCTCCTAGGGATGACCTCATCCCTTTTCTATGCCTCTTAAACACCGTACGATATTCTCACCAACTTGATTTCAAGCTTCTTGAGGGCAGGCAGAAATTACTGGGCATCTCTCTGTCTCCAGAGCCAGGCTGATAGCCTGGTCCTAGCAGGAGCTAGATCGACTTAACAGATGTGACTTTATGTTACTGGAAGAAATGCAGACAGTGACCCTTAACCAGTCTCTCTAGCCAGTTTATCACACGTTCTAGGCAATTAATTAAAATGTTGAATTATAAATGGACAGAGAGTCAATATTTTAAGTCTACGGACCATATGGTCTCTGTCACAACTATCCACCTCTGGAGATGTATAGCATCAGGAGCCATATACAATAAGCGAGTGAATGGGTGTGGCTGTGTTGCAACAAAACTTTATTTGCAAAAACAGGCAGTGGGCCACATTGGGTGGTGGGTTGCAGTTTGTGGCCCCCTGCTATGGACCATGATGTAATTGATACGACCTGGCTTTACGTTTGCACAGCTGTTAGCAGTGACCCTGGGAGTCAGGCGACCAAAAGAGTGCTGAACTACCCTGTGCTAGAAGTAAAGAGGAATTTGGAAGAGGGAACACTGCAAAGAGAGGACGGGAGAGGAGAGGGGATAAGGAGGGGAGGAGAGGAAAAGTGAGCTGGACAACAGGGCCAGGGGCTGGAGCCAGATGGTGAACATAGCCGGGAGCCTTTTGAAGATGAGGGAGATGCAGCTTTCAATTGTAAGATGTCTTTGGTTACTGATTCAAACCTTCACTCAAGTCTGCTCTGTCCCCACATGCCTTTGTGAGCAGTTTGTGTGTGTGTATGAGAGTTAACAGAACATTCTGTCTTCCCAAGCACGAGCCAGCTCCCCAGCACTCAGCCTCGCTCAGTGCAGGCTGAATGAACCTCACTGATTCCTACAACTACCTAGAAAGGTAGCGAAGAATCTGAAGGTCAAAGAGGTTAACCCAAAGTCACACAGCCAAAGAGGGGCGGAAACAGAAACCAAATTCAAAGCCCTGAATATTTCCTTGATTGCCCAAACAGCTGGACACTTGAAATCATCTTTTCTGTTTCCTGGAATGAGCTTTGGTGCATCCCTTTGAATGTGGGTTGGATTCGTGGGGATTTAGCCTCAAACCAAACCCTGACTCCAGAGTAATGTGAATTAAACCTGGGGAGGTGCAAGGGAGGTTACCTTATGCTCCTTTTTCCCTCCCCTGGACCTGGCCCCTGCCTTGGGTACTTCCCCATTACCCTGAGGCACCTGCTTCTCTGAAGCGGGGGTGACCTGGGCTCTCTCTGCTTCTCTGGGAATTAGAAAGGGGTTGGATGTTCTGTCATCTCTGAAGCCAGCACCTGGGTTGACATCATTCAGCTACCTGGCACCTTTTATGGCAGAAGGATAATTTGGCCTGGGCCACTTATTCACAGAATCCTCCAGTTTAGACTTTGGATATTATCTATAAACAAACTTAGATGTATCATCACTGAATCTTATGCAAAAAGCATTACTTTGTTAAACAAACACTTATATTTTACCACAATTTTGACATCCCTTTTTGCCTTAAACTTTTTAAAAAATATGGAATGGCTTTGGCTTTCCTCAGCCTCTGAGAGGCTCTCATTAGGTGTCAAACCCAAGAGCTAAACAAAAGCTGATTTATGCAAAACGTAAGCTCATCACAAGTCAATTAGGGCTCAGACAGGTTTTTGTGACAAGCACTTTCTAATCAGTTCCATCCGGCCCCCTCTGAGAGTCTATGAAAGAATAAATGGGCAGTGGAGCTCTTCACCTTCTTTGGGTTCCCAGGCCTTTGCCCTCTGACAGCTGCTCTAGGCCTTTACTGAAGGAAATGTGCAGACATGAATGCAGCATTTTGTTTCCGGTTTCAGGGATGTCTAAACTACATCCACGGACTCCTTAAGTCCCCACATGAAGAAATTTCGGGGCCGGGCGCGGTGGCTCATGTCTGTAACCCCAGCACTTTGGGAGGCCGACGTGGACAGATCACGAGGTCAAGAGATCGAGACCAGCCTGGCCAACATGGTGAAACCCCGTCTCTACTAAAAATACAAAAATTAGCTGGGCGTGGTGGCAGGTGCCTGTAGTCCCAGCTACTTGGGAGGCTGAGGCAGGAGAATTGCTTGGGCCCAGGAGGCAGAGGTTGCAGTGAGCCGAGATGGTGCCACCGCACTCCAGCCTGGGTGACACAGCAAGACCGTCTCAAAAAAAAAAAAAAAAGAAATTTTAGTGGAGCCTTTTAAAATACACAAATTAAAAACAGTAAAGAAACATAATTCCTGATCGATGCAATTGTCCCCCAGGTGTAGCCTTTAAGCACACGTTCTACAGCTCCCAAATTCAGGAGCTGGGAGCACAGCCTTACTGTCAGGTGGACTTAGGTTCAATCTCTGCACGGAAAATATTGGGCAAATGGCCCAATCATTAAAACGGACACATGAATGGGACCAACCTGGCCGAGTTAAGAGGATTGAATTGATATTAGCGAAGTGCACAGAAGGGCGCCTGGCATACCAGAAGTGCCCAATCAAGGTTAGCTCTCACCAGCATCGTTGGTTCTCTTCCCCTTCGAGGCCTGCGCAGGGCTGGGGAGCAGGGATCACCTCTGCCTCCTGGAGACCTGCCACTGCCGCATCGCCGGGAGGACGCCGGGCTGCCCTAGAGCGACCACAAGAGGGAGCACTCGCCTTTCCTAACGCCGAGGCCCACCTGCGCCCAGCCTTCCACGCAGGCAGGGGCAGACCACGTGGGCTCCCTAGACCCTGGAGCCTAGCCCAGAACTTTCTCTCCCCACCACCGCTGGAGGTGGGGTGGGATAGGGTGAGGGGGTCCTGCTCCCAGCTGTTCTCTCTGCCCTTGGGACAGGGCACCAATTTATGCCTGAGCACCGTGGCCTGAGGTTTCTTCTCTGCCAGCTTCAAAGGCTGGTCCTCACTTCGTCTTGCCCTTAGCACCCCAATTCCTTACAGCAGGTCCACATGCCCCGCTGTGAGATATGTTAGGACTGGCAAGGCCGTGTCCCTTGCTGGGTGCTTGATCCCCTGGCCTCCCCACAGCTGGGTGTCGGCTTGGCCAGTGGCATGGATGCGGGAGCTCCCTGGGGTTTCTGGAAAAGGCGGTAGTTTCTTGCCTGTTCTGTGAGTGCAGCAGATGTGCCTCCAGCCCCATGCTCCTGCCTCAAATGCAGCAGCTGTGGTGGCTATCCTGAGACTGGAAGGTGACAAATACAAACCAAAAACAAAATTCTAAGCCCCCAGCTAACTGAATGGACCCCTCCTCTTGGCCAAAGGTGTACTAAAGCTAACCTGAAACATGAGTTCAGGCCATGATGGGAATGCGGGTCAAACAGGCCTCATTATACCTCCGCCCTTTGGAATTCAGGCACAACTGACCAGCATGAACATTAAAACAGAGACCTTAACACTGCCAAAGCCGACTCTACCAGTAAGATGCCAACATGACAGATAGCTGGCTCTGAACGGAATTGAAGTATTTTACCCCAAAATATATTTCTTTGACATATTTTGAAATGGTCTTGCAAAGCTGTCACCTGTGAGGAAAATCGACATTCTGTAGAGAATCCTCTTGCCTTTCCAGGTCTCTTTTCCTGATCCAGGAGATAATTAACTAAGTCTGGCACCTTTTAAAGCCTGAGAAGAAACATTTACGATCTATTCTCTCTGAAGCCTGCAACCTGGAGGCTGCATCTGCATAATAATAAGAACCTTGGTCTCCACAACTCCTTAACCCAGACACTCCCTTCTATTGATTCCAGGTCTTTAGATAAACTCTTTCAACCAATCACCAATCAGGAATTCAGGAAATCTTTGAATTCACCTGTGACCTGGAAGCTCCCCTCCCCGCTGTTCCCGCCCCCCCCAACCTTTGTGTTATCTCTTGCCTTTCCAGAGGGGACCTTTTCCTTTAGCACATGTAAGATGTATAATATACATCAACCCCGGGAACCCAAAATAACTAAGACAAAGGGAAAAGGCAAGCTGGGAACTGCTTAGGGCAAACCTGCCTTTCTATTCTGTAGCTACCAGAGTAAAAAAGCTACATACCTCCCTCACAATTTGTCCATGAGGAAATTCCTCGCAGACAAAGGACAGACGGAACTTAAAGTTCTCTCTCTCTGCTCACTGAGATAAATGCATATCTGATTGCTTTTTTTGGAAAGGCCAATCAGAAACTCCAAGGAATGCAACTGTTTGTCCCTTATCTGCTTATGACCTGGAAGCCCCTCCCTGCTTTGAGTTGTCCCACCTTTCCAGACCGAACCAACGCACATCTTACCCCCACCGATTGATGTCCCCTGTCTCCCTAAAATGTATAAAACTAAATGGCCCCAACCACCTTGGCCATATGTCATCAGGACCCCTGAGGCTGTGTTATGGGTACACCCTTAGCCTTGGCAAAATTAACTTTCTAAGTTCATTGAGACCTGTCTCATATATTTGGGGTTCACACATGTATTGACTGATGTCTTATGCTTCCCTAAAATGTATAAAATGAAGCTGTAACCCAGCACATATTCTCAGGATCTCCTGGTGCTGTCTCACAGGCCATGGTCACTCATATTTGGCTCAGAATAAACCTCCTCAAACATTTTACAGAGTTTGACTCTTTTTGTCAACGCAAGCCAAAGGTACAGAAAGACAAGCTGGGGACCCGAAAGACGGCCTGGCCACCCAGGCCTCCTGTCCCTCCCGGGGATACCCTAACATGCACAGGCCGCTTTGTCCCTCCAAGGGCTGTCTGTGGCTCTTAGGAGAAAATCCAGATGGTGGCTTCAAGGCCCTGCTCCAGCCTGGTCTCCCAAGCCTCTGTTATGCCCAGACCGCTTATTCCCCAGAGAAGACCACCAGAGTCCTGAGTCAAAGCCAAGCGGCAAGGATCTTTATTACAGGTTCGAACCTGGAACTTCCTCACTAGTCATGAGACGAGCGGGAAAGTTCCTTAACTGGGCTCCAGACAGCATTTTTATAGTCAGGGGTAAACAGGTACAGAGTCATAGGGGCTTTTGTACACATCAGACTTAGGATTGGCTGACATTTGAACAAGGTGATTTGGCTGATTATGATCGGTTCCCGCCATTTCTGGTATTTCGGTTACATTTTGAAACACTGATGACGTTTATCAGGGGCTTGCAGGGTAGGGGTAGGGTAGGGGTAGGGCTTGTTTTCCCAGTCTGCTCACCCAGTCTGTTCTGCTTTCTAGATTCCTGGAATTGTTTGCCTAAGTTAGTTCGGGAGTTGTTTTGCAGCCCTGGTCCCTGCTGTCCTGGTCCCTTTCACCTCCTGCTTGCTAACTTCCACCTGCTGCTGCAGCCTTCTCTTCTGCTGCTGCACCATGCAAAGTCCTGCCTCAGAGCACTTGTACTTGCTATTCCCTCTGTCTGGAAAGTCTTCACCCAAATTTTCAAACAGGGTGGCTCCATCATTTACACCTAAGCTCAGCTGTTACCTCCCCAGAGGCACTTCCCTTGACCTCCTCCTCTTTCATGCCTCCTCTGTTGTGCACTACTGTGTTTCAAACTCTTCACAGCACCTTGCACTATCTGTGACAGTGGCAGGAGGCAGACAGAGGTGGGTCCCCGGTGAAACGCCACCTTCAAGCCCAAACAGCCTGAAGGCTGAAAGACCAGACTACTGGTTCTGGATGAAATCCATGACCCAGAACAGAAGAGTGAGAATTTCTGTTCCTATTTGCCTATCCTTTCCTGATCGGTTCTTTCTGAATGCTTTTTAACCAATCAAATGTGGCCTTTTTCAATAGTATCTATGGCCTGCCTCTCCCCGATCCTGTGCCTATAAAAATCCCAGACTCAACCACACTGAGAGAGATGACCTAACTAAGAGTGAGAGACCACTTGCCCATCCCCTCTCCTCTGAGAGCTGTTTTATCATTCAATAAAATTCTCCACCCTCATCACCTTTCAATTGTCAGCATGACCTCATTCTTCTTGGATGTGGGACAAGAACTTGGTACCCACCAAATGTGGGTACTCAGAGGGCTGTAACACCATGGCTCTCAGCCCTCTGCCGGCAGAGGGCAGCCACCCCATGTGACGGAAAGCAGTAATGGGACCAAGCTTCCCCCGGAGCTGTGGGCTAGAGCAGGGCAATGGGCTGACCGAGCTGGTAACACACCACCGTCCATCAGACAGTGGATGGGAGTACTGAAAGAGTTAATTAGCATATTTAACACCCCTTCTGGGGCTTTGGGGTTGTGGGCACCCCTGGCTGTGTGTCACCACATTCCCCTCAGGGTGACATGCCTGGTCCAACCACAAGCCCAGCATGGAGCCTACCTCTGTGCCAGCTTTTGGAACGGCTGGCTGGACCCCACAGTTGTTCACTCACACACCCCTTCCCACCAGTGGCTAAGTATGCATTTGTGGTGGCCAGGGGAGCCATGGAGTGCAAGCCAGATACAGCTTGGCGAGCCAAGTAGATGCAGCGCCTCCTGCTGCAAGCCAAGCAAAGGAGCCCAAGAAAAATCCTGTCATCTGCAATATTTCCAGAAGGCACAGTGTGTGGCCCAGAGTACCTAGCTAAGTATGTTTACTAAATGAATGAACATATTTTCGTTTTTGCATAAGGAAACATATTTTCCTCTTTTGAGTAGGTTCTTTGCCACTATGAAACTCCTGAGCAAGGTAATGGGACAGAGAAATTAACTAAAGCCGATCTCCACAACAAACCGATTCTGCTATGGCTGCTGCAGGGTGAGCTCTCATCTCTCCTTCCCAACTGTTCCCCTCCTGGCAACAGCACACCATCCGCCCCTCGCCCCAGAGGTCACCCATTCACCTTACGTTTGGACATCATTCCTGGCATTAAGACTTCTCTCCTGGGGAGGGGTCCTCTACTGAGGTAAGCAGTTGGCATCAGCATCCCTCCCCTATCAAAAAAAAATGGATGGGGGTGATGGGCACCCACTGCGTGCTCTCAGGTGAACCTGAATTGCCCCCCAGATGGCTTCTGGGAGAGGATATTAACTGCAAATTTTTGCAGAGCCATGTGCTGAAATGTGTCAAAGGGTGTGCTTTTAAAAGAGAAGGCTCACAGAGGAAATGTGAATCGTTGCCCCATCCTGCAGTTTTGTGAATTTGGAATATGTTCACTAGGGTCTCCGGAAGCTCATGGTAGCCAGCATGTTCATAAATAAGGCCGAGCAGCCAGTTACAATGCCCCACCCTGCACTATGGCTGAGAGGTCCAGCCCTGCAGCTGCACAGACCTGGGTGTGAGAACAGCTATGCCGACCACGTATTATCTGCATGACACTGGGCCACTCAAATGCTCTGTGTTTCACTTTCCTCATCTGTAAGTGCATATTATAATTGGACAACCTGATGCACTCTGACAGAAGAAATTATAATTATATATGGAATGCAGGCATATCTTGAATGGAATAAATGTTCACTTTTATTGGGGTCAGGAGGAGCATCAACCACCAGAGGAGGAACCCAAGTGGCTGTGTGGAAATGCTCCTAGCTGTCACACCTAGGAACTGGCCTCTGATGGACACAAACTTTGCCCTCCTCTTCCAAGCCCCACAGTCCACTGGGTTGCTCTTTGTGCTCACAGACTCTGCACATGCACGCTGTCACCAAGTGTTTACTGAGCACCCTCTGGGGGCTAGACACTAGGCCTCAGTAGGTGTGTGGCTTAGTGAACACTACTGCATGTGTTTACTGAACACCTCTGGGGGCTAGACACTATGTCAAGTGCAGCAGAGTCTAGGAATTACTAGCAGAGTCTGGAGAAATCCAGCCTAGATTTGAATGCTAGTTCATAACTCACTAGCTATGGGAACTTAGGAAGACACTGAGCCTCTCTGTGTCTCTGTTCCCTCTTTTTTCAAAAGGGGATAGTACTTACCTCTTGGGGCAGTTTTGAGGATTAAATGAATTGCTATATATACAGGAGATGGGCCAGTGCTCAGGACATGGTGAATCCCATCCAATTATTAGTTATTAATGGCTACTTTAAAAGTATGCTTGACCTACTTGAGGGCTACATATTAAGGCACTGAGGATAACTTAATTCCTTCAGAATTGAAACAGCACTAGTTAATATGGATTGAGCCTTTTTTCTGTGTCCACATGCTTTATATCAAGTGTTAATATACTGTTTCTTAAAGGGTCAGGTAGTAAAGAATCAAGGCTTTCCAGGCCAGAGGCAAAAATGAGTCTATTATGTGGGTACTTATATAACCATTTAAAATGTAACCATTTCAAAATGAGAAGGAAGAAAACATTCTTAGCTCATGGGCTTTAATAAAAACTAGTAGCTGGATAGATGTGGTCTGCAGGCTGGAGTCTGCCTACCTCTGCTTTATATCATTCAATCCTTACACCAACACAAGTAGCATTATCATCTCCACTTTAAGACCTGGAATTTTTGTCTCAGAGAGGTTGAGTGACTTTCCTAAGGCCACATAGCTGATGACCATATTGTCATCAGTCTCTCCCTTCTGTTCCGTTAATATCTGCTTTATATATTTAGGTGCCTCGATGTTGGTCCTGGCAGATGTCTAGTCCTTAATGGATTTTTCTTGGATGCCTGACTGATGGAACTGGGACATGAGGCACCCAGGTGTCTGACTTCCTAAACAACATTTCGATGAGAAAGAAGAGTTCCATGATTTGGGGGCTTGATACATAGAGATATAGAGTAGGATATAGAGTAGGAGGTCTCTTGAGAATAAGAGGGAGTTCTTCAGACCACAAGATAAGCAAGGCTCCTCAATGGCCCCTGCTAAGCTCCCTCTGAGGACAAGATAATAATTCAATGACCATAATGAATGAGTTAACTGTTGGGCGCTTTAAAATAGTTAGAAAACACAGCCGTTTCACATAGCCAGTTCCTGCTGTATATCCCCTATTCCATTAGCTTGTGTTCCAGAAGAGGCCTGTGACAGAGCAGGAGCATTACCATCTTGGACAAGTCCCTCATTCTAAAGTTCATCTTAATAAAAAAAAATCGCCTAAATCCAAAGGGCATCAGCCTGATGACTAAGGTCAGAATGACCATAAACAACAAATAACATCTCCAATAAGAAACATTCCAAACTCTTCCCTGACCAGAGACATACTAACCCCAAGATAAGCCCCCTCCAACGGGGAAGATCCCAGCCTTAAGATAACTCCCTCTGGCCGGAAAGGTATCTGCCCCAAGATAACCTCTCCTCCTTCCAGAGACATTCCAACCCCACCATTAAACTTCTCTCTCACACAGAAACATTCTAAGCTTGTATTAAGCCCCTCACCCTAAAACCAATATGTACTCTTAGTCTGTAAGAGAAAGTGCTCCTGACTGGAATCAGCCAGAAGCCCCTCTCAGGTTTTATCTAAAGTAAACCTGTCTTTAACTGCCAAGCCATGTTTCATGTTTCTTTCCTCTTTCTTTAACTCTTACAGCCTGTAGCATCATTTCTGTTAGAGGGATCTTCTCATCTTAATGGGCTGGCAAGCCACACACAACTGACCTCACAAGGGGCCTGGAGAGCCACACAGAATAAGCACTTGTGTGATGCCCATTGGCTCACCTGAAACACCCAGCCTCGAGGCTTTTGCACTTATGGTTCCCTTTGTGTAGAGTAGAAGTCAGCAGACTTTTCCTACAAAGGACCAGAGAGCATATACTTTAGGCTTTGTTGGCCTTGTGGTCTGGTGAAACTACTTAATTCTGCTATCATAATAGGAAAGCAGCCATAGATAAGATAATGCATAATGGCAGGGTGTAGTGGCTCACATCTGTAAGCCCAGCATTTTGGGATTGCTTGGCCCAGAGGCCAAGGTGGGCAGATCACCTGAGGTCAGGAGTTCGAGACCAACCTGGACAACATGGTGAAACCCCATCTCTACTAAAAATACAAAACTTAGCCAGGCGTGGTGGTGGGCACCTGTAATCCCAGCTACTCTGGAGGCTGAGGCAGGAGAATCACTTGTACCTGGGAGGCAGAAGTTGCAGTGAGAAGAGATTGTGCCACTGCACTTCAGCCTGGGCCATAAAGCAAGACTCCATCTCCCGCTCACACACACAAAAAGATAATGATGCATAATGAAAGTGCATGACTGTGGTTGTGTTCCAATAAAACTTTATTTATAAAAACAGGTGGTAGGGAAGATTTGACCTGTGGGCCTTAGTTTGCCAACTCCTGACCTAGAATATTCTCCCCCCAGGAAGCTGAAAGCCTCCCTCTTTCACTTCTTCCAGCCATCTGTGTAGCTACCACCCTATCTAAACAACCACAGCCCTGCCACCCTGTTCCTCAAACTTCCTTTACTTCCCCACAAAGTCCCTACTACTCTGTGAAATTACATTATATATTAATTTATCAGTTTAACATCTGGTACCCTCCTTTGGGAATGTAAAATCAATGAGAGGTACCCAGAGCTTGTAGAAGTGTTTGGTATATAGTAGACACACAATAAATATTTGTGGAATGGGTAAATCTCAAAGAACAATAACTATAAATGCAAATTGCAAATACTTTCTGCACATTTATTAATATTTTCCTGGCACTCTGATACACATATGCAAAATATTACTGAATTCTTTCAATAGCCCTATAATGCAGGATCTTTTATTAAGCCCATTTTACAGAAGAAGCTGGGACTCAGAGAGGTAAAGTTATTTGCCCAAATGGTGATGTCTGCCATCATAGGAAAACATCACAGAACATTAGAGCTCTCTAGGACCTTCAAGATCAATCTTATTCCAACCCTGGCATTATACAAATGCAGAAACTGCGATTTGGCAACAGGAAGCCACATGCCAAAAGTCACATAGCAAGAAAGGGACAAGGTAGAATAAAGACTAGCGTCCTTGCCTTCCTGGCTGTAGGATGCACCACCTCCAGCAGCACTCTGAGTAGTGTCAGTTCACTGCGTGATCTGTCACTGGGGGGACTGTGACCTGCTTGTGGCCTGTGAGCAATGGAACCAGAGCTTTCTTTCTTGTCCCATCGGTTACTTCAGGGATGAACTTCATGCCAGGCTTCCTCCCTGAATCATCCAATGCAGGTGAAGCCAGTTTATCTCAGCACCTGCATCCCCCAAGAGGCTGCAGATGCGAAGCCTCTATAAAGCAGGCAATAAAGACTGCCAGGCAGCCATCCCAGGAATACTAACCAAGATCTCTCTCCACACTGGTGCTAGGCACTATCCCCACACGTAACAGTCGGCTCTAGGGGAGGGAGAGGCTGTCTGCGTTTTATAAGTGCTCTTAGTCACGTGTTTTTTTTTAATGGAAAAAAAAATCACTAGAACCAGTTTCATCTTTCCTAAATTAATCCCAGTGTTTGTATTTTCAAAGAGCATTTAAGGACCAAAGGCCAGAGCCCTCAAAGCCAGCACACACCTCCAGCTTGTGCGGGGCTGGGCATAGCTCCAGAGGACCTGGCTGTGCCCCTGACAGAGGTTTCCTGCCCAGACAGAAGGGGACATATTAGTCAGCTAGGGATGTCACAGCAAAGTACCACAGAATGTGTGGCTTAAACAACAAGAACTTATTATCTCACAGTTCTAGAAGCTAGCAGTTCAAGGAGTCGGCAGGGCTGCTTTTTGTTTGTTTGTTTGTTTGAGACGGACTCTCTCTCTGTCACCCAGGCTGGAGGACAGTGATGCAATCTGCTCACTGCAACCTCCGCCTCCTAGTTCAAGCAATTCTCCTGCTTCACCTCCTGAGTAGGCGGGATTACAAGTGTGCACCACCACGCCTGGCTAATTTTTTTTTTTTTTTTTTTTTTTTTTAGTAGAGATGGGGTTTTACCATGTTGGCCAGGCTGGTCTCGAACTCCTGACCTCAGGTGATCCACCCACCCCAGCCTCCTAAAGTGCTGGGATTACAGGTGTGAGCCACTGCACCCTCCCAGGGTTGCTTTTCTGAGGCTTCTCTCCTTGGCCTGCAGGTGGTCACCTTCTGCCTGGTCTCACATGGTCTTGTCTCTGCGCATATCTGAATCCTAATCTCTTCTGCTAAGCAGACCAACCATATTGGATTAGGGTCTACCCCAATGATCTTATTTAACCTTAATTACCTCTTTAAAAGCCATATCTCCAAATACAGTCACCTTTTAAGGTACTGGGACGTAGGACTTTAACATATAAATTTGGGGACAAGGAAATAATTCAGCCCCTAACAGGTGGCTTATTTGCAAATGCTCCTTGGCCTGGTGATGTTCAGCCCTTAGCAAACCCCCACCCAGCCACAGCATGCCTGATATTGGGGCCAGGACAGTTTTTTTTTGGGCAATGCTGTCCAACACACTGTGGGGCATTTAGCATCCAGGTACCCCCCATCCCAACAACATCACCAGAGCTCTGGAGTCAGGACTCAAATCTAGCGCTACCCATTACTAGCTCTGTGTGGGGCCTTGGGCAAGGCATGCCCTCCCTGCCCTCAGCTTAGCGTGCAACGTAGGGTTGTCACAGTGACTATTTATTACATAATAAAATGTTTTCCAGAAGATAGCTTGTGTGCTCCCGAAAGGAGATGATTTCGGGGAGAATGACAACCAATGCCTTCTATTTCATTTGTGTGTATAATAATGTATTAGAAAATATAATTATCCCAAGTGAAGGATTTCTCTATAAGTGTTTCTTCTAAAAGTAAATTGATTTAAAGTGCATAATTAGCAAACAGAAGGCATGATAGCAAACACAATGAAAGCGGCACAAGAATGACCAGCATGGAGAAACAGGAAATTGACGCAGGGCGCCATCTGCACAGCCCTGGGCTCATTGGCCATGCTTGGCACAGAGAGGTCACACCGGTCACAGTTCCTGCAGGAAGTCAAGAGCGCCCTCAACCTGAGTGATCTGAGGAGCATTTCCTAAGAGAGGTCTCTGGCATGACTGTTGTAGAATGAATGCTGGCCGTGCCTTGCCCATCCCTGTTCCTCCTGAGGTGCCAGGCCCCTATGACCTGCTCTTGCAGAGTCCCCAGCTTCCTCCCTCACCATTCTCCAACCCAGAACCTATGCCTCAGCCATGTGGGCCTTTTTCATTCCTCCAACTAGCTCTGCCTTCTCTTGTGTCTGTGCCTTTGCATGTGGAATCCTAATTCACGTGGCTGATGTCAGGATCCCCCAGTTCTTAGACATGTCTGAGAATCCAGCTGCTCATCTCTTCGCTGGGGGACAGGGCCAGCTGCAGATGCCCCGCCTCCTTCATGAAGGGCTCCAGGCCCCCAAATACATCACAGATGTGCACGGAGAGCTTGCCATGTGTTGCACTCTGCATGAATGTACGTATGCTCATTGCCTTATTTAATCTTCAGGATTACCCATTTTGCAGATGTATTTGATCTTCATGCCCCCGTTTTACAGACGAGGAAGCTGAGGCTGGGAGAAGTGAGATGCCCCTTACAAACCCAGCAGATAGCCACCTGCACACAGGGCCGCTGACTCAAAACCACCTCGCACAAGACAGTTCCCCATACCCCTCCATCTCCCTTCCCCAGGACAAGGGCCCAGCAACTCAACCAGAGTCTTTTCTCCCAAAGACTCAGGGGAGGAACCAGTTTGAGGATGCTCAATGCAAACCCAACCGCAGCCCATCAGCCCTCAAGTTCACGAGATCCACTTCAGCAGCACACACGGGGTAGCTGCAATGTCTCTTGTGGGTACCAACGCCTGAGCCTGTTACCTTCTGGGAAATCACCTGGACACTACGGTCATCCAGGGAGCTATGAAGAGGCTTCAGTGCTCTTCTTTCAAGAAGGTTTCTACCAGTAACAGGCAAAGGCCAGGCAACTCTGGTGGGGTGGTGTGTGTGTACATGACAAGGTCTAGCTTTGTCACCCAGGCAGGAGTGCAGTGGAATGATCTCAGCTCACCGCAACCTCCCATCTCAGCCTCCTGAATAGCTGGGATTACAGGTGCACACCAGCATGCCCAGCTAATTTTTGTATTTTTTGTAGAGATAGGGTCTCACGGTATTGCCCAGGCTGATCTTCAATCCTGGGCTCAAGCAATCTTCCCACTTTGGAATCCCAAAGTGTTAGGATTACAGGCGTGAGCCACTGCGCCTGGCAATATTTTTAAAGTAGTGATTCTTCTCACTTTTGGATAGCTGAGTTTTTTTCTAGATTCAGGGCCTCCAAGAAGAAACCACAGAGTAGAAAACAGGAAAAATGGGAAAGGAGTCAATCTCTGGCGTTTTTTTTTTTAAAGAATTATCTATTTTACTTTGTTTTTATTGTGGTAAAACACATATAACTTAAAATGTACCATTAGCAACATTTACAGCATTCACAGCGTTGTGCAGTCTTTATCACCATCTAGTTCCAAAACGTTTTTATCACCCTCAAAAGATGATACCACTAAATGTCACTCCCCATTCCCCCTCACCCCAGCCTCTGGCCACCACTAATCTACTTTATGTCTCTCTAGATTTGGTTATTGTGGACATTTTATATAAATGGAACCATAGAGTCTGTGTCCTTTGGGACTGATTTCTTTCACTTAACATAGTGACTTCAAGTTCATTCATGTTGTAGCATGTATCAGTATTTCATTCCTTCTTGTGGATGAATAATATTCTGTTTTATGGAGAGACCACACTTTGCAGTCTATTCAACAGTTGAAGGATGATAGGCTGTTCCTATCTTTTGCCTCTTATAAGGAATGCTGCTATGAATTATCACATACAAGATTCTGCTTGAACCCTTGCTTTCAATTCTTTTGGGTATATACCCAGGAGGAGAATTTCTGGGTCTTATGGTAACTCTATGTTTAACTTATTAAAGACTCAATCACTGCATTTTGAGTTTCAGATAGTCATCATTTTTGGAAAAAGGAAGGCCTTTCAGTTACAATCAATGCATTTGGGAGCACGTTAATGAGTGAGGAAGGATGAGTCCCCTGCAGCCCAGGAGAGAAAGGATTCCTTGGGCCAGGGTTGGAAGAGAGAGGAAGGGAAAGATGAGTTGAGCAAGGCAGGTGAGCAGGGCCCCAAGCCCAGGGCTGGAGCAGGAGGAACCAGCCAGGCTCCTGTTCCATCTGCAAATCAGAGAAAAATTTCCATCAGCTCGGAAGAAAAATGAACCAAGGCTACAAATGGACAATTCAGAGAAGAAACTCACATAGCTAAAAATATGTAAAAAGTCAAGAAGGCACACTCATCATTCAAAAATGCAAATTCTGACATTGAGTTACCAGTCTCCCAAAAGATCTAACAAATTGGCTAAAACATCAATGATGGAGCATATTCCATGTTTGTGATGGAACTGCGAAATGATGACCCAGATACTCCACTGGTGGAAGTACAAAATGGTACAGCCATTTTTGAGAGTGATTTGACAGGATCCATTTAAACGAAGCCCATTTTATTCCCTAAATTTCACTATCAGGAAATCTATAGAAATCAAGGCCCAAGTAAGTGAAGATTTATGTTCAAGGATGTTCCTGTAACATCATGTGCAATGTGTTACACGCACACACACATTTACACACACAGAAACCTAAATGTCTATCAATAGGGGGTTGGGTTAAATAAGTTATGATACCTGAAGGAACCAGAAAACCATAAAGTCACGAAATGAACAACATCACTCTCTTTGCAAGATTCAAGTGAGAGATGCAAGTTTCAGGAGAATTTAGGATAATGTGATGACATAATTCCATTTGTGTGTGTGTGTGTGTGTTTTGCAAACTCTGTGTGACATGTTTATAAATAGCTACTGTTTGGGCCCATGCTATCCAGTCTCCATGTCCTTGATCCTAGGAGGCAGAGGTGGTGGTGTCCTGGCACAGAACGGCCACACGCCACCCACTCGGCCAGAGAAATATTTGCATCTACTGGTCTCCTCCAGCACTTGCCGCTGATTGGAGGTGGGGTGGGTGGGTGTGAGGGAATTGTGTTCCACCAATAATGCTCTTCAAACAATATCCTATTGTTTCTTTACCACAGATCCAGACGACAGAATCCAAAGCTTACTGAGTCCACAAGTGAGATGGGGATTTCGGAGCTGCTTCCCCTTTGGGGGCTCCATGGGCTGGCACAGGACTTGGCTTCTAGGGTCCTTGGAGCCCTCAGGACTACACCCTGGACCCTCTTCCTGGTGTCATTTTTCTTCCTCAGGGGTTTGAATGCTTTCCCTCTGCCCTTCCCCTGGGTTTTAACCCCCCTTTTTCTGGCTGGCATTGTGGGTTGCTGTTGGCTCTCTGCTTTCTGTTCTAGCCTAGCCTGGAGGATAGAATGGGGGAGCCTTGAATTTTGAAGGTAGAGAAGAGAAAAGAAGGAAAAGCCTGTGATGATCAGGATTGAGGATGGAAGGATCTAAGAGGAGGTGGATATCTTACTGAAAAGGCTTGGCTCTATGACCCCACCCAAATCTCATCTAGAAATGTCATCCCCATAATCCCCACATGTTGAGGGCAGGACCTGGTGGGAGGTGACTGGATCATGGGGGCAGGTTCCTTCATCT
This sequence comes from Colobus angolensis palliatus, assembly GCF_000951035.1. Taxonomy (NCBI): domain Eukaryota; kingdom Metazoa; phylum Chordata; class Mammalia; order Primates; family Cercopithecidae; genus Colobus; species Colobus angolensis. The sequence goes on from NW_012116477.1 coordinate 1,465,537, forward strand.
TGTTCTCATGGTAGTGAGTGAGTTCCCATGAGATCTGATGGTTTTATAAGAGTCTGGCATTTCCCTTGCTTGCACTTCTCTCTCCTGCCGCCATGTAAAGAGGGTCCTTATTTGAGAATCACAGTGACAAAGGGATGCTCTTCATCCTGTTTACATCCTCCTGATTATGTTAAGGGGTGTGTTCATTGGTGCAAATAGGTTTTTAACACCCCTCCAACACTCCACACCGCCTGGTTAACACAGAGTGAGGGGCTTCAGGCCCAAGGCCTTGGCAGATGTTGGGTCCACCCTCAAGTAGAAGCAAGGTTGCATTTTCACTGCGTATTGTTAGATTTCTGGCAAGTCATGGATGTAATATAAATGAGGGCTAGAAATGTACTTAGATTTTTTAAGTGAGTTAATTTAAAGAAAAATATCAAATAAATAAGTAATGGAACAAGGAGGACAATATGGCCAACACTGGAACATTAAATTCTGAGAACCACTGACCTATATGAAAAATAGGGTCCTCCCAACTCAACTGCACTAAGAGACGATGTCCACGGTCATGGATGTGACCTCCTGGCTGGCTTTCCTTTCTCCATCTTGAAAACTGAAGTTCAGTTCCAGAAAGCAGCAGAAGGCAGGAGGCAACCCAATGCCCTCACAACCCTGCCTGCCTCATCATCCCCAAGTTCAGCCTGCCCACCTACCAGCTACAGGAAGCCAGGGAGGGGCCATAGAGGCCCTTCAAGGGCTGAAACTGGGTCAGTGCTAGGACCATGGGCAGGGGATGATCCAGGCCAGTGCGCAAAACAATCACTAGGGAGATGGTGAAATGCAGACTCTAGATCCATTCCCAAGAGTCTGACTCTAGGGTCAGTGACAGGGCCCAGGAATCGGAATTTTAACAAGTACCACCTTCCCCTATTTAAGCAATTATGTGCTAGGTGGCCCAAGGCCCCTCCTCAGGGAAACTAAATGGAGGGAAAACAAGAGGAGATAGGACAGAAAATGTCAGAGTCCCGCATAATTAACAGCAGCAGTTGTGGTCACAGGCCGCCTCGGGGCACTGACTGCCTTCCTGGTACTGCCTGTCTCAGGGAGCATCCATTCCAGCAGCCCCGAGCCAGGATCTGTCATTCACACACATCAGCACGCAAAGATGAACTGACTGGCCCAAAGTCACCAGCCAGCAAATGGTGCAGCTGGAATGGCAGCAAGACGGCCTCACTCCAGAGCCTACTCTGTTTACATCTAAAGCTTATTCTTTTTTTTTTTTTTTTTGAGACGGAGTCTCGTTCTGTCGCCGGGGCTGGAGTGCAGTGGCCAGATCTCAGCTCATTGCAAGCTCCGCCTCCCGGGTTCACGCCATTCTCCTGCCTCAGCCTCCTGAGTAGCTGGGACTACAGGCGCCCGCCACCTTGCCCAGCTAGTTTTTTGTATTTTTTAGTAGAGACGGGGTTTCACCGTGTTAGCCAGGATAGTCTCGATCTCCTGACCTCGTGATCCGCCCATCTCGGCCTCCCAAAGTGCTGGGATTACAGGCTTGAGCCACCGCGCCCGGCTAAAGCTTATTCTTAAGTGGTTTCTGGTGACAAGTGATTCACAGAGCCATTCTCAAAGCTTAACAGTTTGGCAACACATAGAAAAAAACCTCACAAAATCAAGGTGTTGAGAAGCTCATCTCAAGCACTTTAGGCACAACATCTGGTCATTCTCACCGTAGCCCTGCAGGGCAGAGATGATCGTACCCATTCATCACCGGAGGAGACCATAGAGGAGGCACAGAGGTTAAGCAGCCTGCCTAAGATGCAAACTCACAAGTACAAAATCCTATCAGGGTCAAACCACCTTTGATCTGATCATATCTCAGGGTTCTTACTTCAATTCCACTCACGCTCGTTGCTACCACGGTTTTCCTGAAACTCACAAAGCCCTCACGTCTCTATCCGTCAGCTTTTGCTATGTAACAGACCATCCCAGAACTCAGTGGCATACAATAAGCATTTATACTCATTGATACGGTTTCGCTGTGTCCCCCCCCAAATCTCACCTTGAATTGTAATAATCCCCATGTGCCAAGGGCAGGACCAGGTGGAGATCACTGAATGGTGGGGGCGGTTTCCTCCATACCATTCTCATGGTAGTGAATAAGTCTCACGAGATCTGATGGTCTTATAAATGGGAGTTCTCCCGCACAAGTTTTCTCTTGCCTGCTGCCATGTAAGATGTGTCTTGCTTCCCCTTCACGTTCCGCCATGATTAGGAGGCCTCCCCAACCATATGGAACTGTGAGTCAATTAAACCTCCTTCCTTTATAAATTGCCCAGTCCCGGGTATGTCTTTATTAGCAGCCTGAGAACAAACTAATACACTCATGCTCAAAGGTATATGGGAAAACAGCTTTTCTCCATGTGTTTTTCTGGGGTTCAGGATGAAAGGGCAGCAGCTACCCAGGAGTATGCTATTCTCACGGGTAAAGTCAGAAGTTATCAGAAGAACAAGTGGAAATCTGCAACCCTCTCAAGGCCTAGGCTCAGAATTGCACAATCTCACTTTCTTCCACATTCCGTTGACCAGAACAAATCACAAGGCCAAGCCCAGCATTGATGAGGCAGGGAATGTACTCTTCAATAGGGGGTGGGGGAAGGAGGAAGAAAATGAACATTTGCTACAATAAACCAGTGTTTACCCCCTCATTTTGCTATCATAGAACTGCAAAAACTCCTTCAGTTTCCCTGAAGGTAGGCAACCAGTCTCAGTCTATGGGGTTTGGGTGGGGCTGGCTCCACCCTGAGGTCCTAGGCCAATCAGAACTGAAGGTACCACCCCTAATATCTGAGCTGCACCCATTGCTACTGAGCTTGTGGGGAGTAGATCTGGAATTGCAGACAGTCTCCTTGTCATTCTATGTGAAGAGCTTGCCTGAAATCTAAGCAGAGAGGAAGGCAGAGCCCAGATACAAACGATTTTTTGACAAAATAATATAAACACCTGGATTCAACCATGCCTGAAGCCAAATGTACACTTGACTTTTCATTGAACTATAAACTCCTTTCTTGTTAGGTCAGTTTGAGTTGATTGGTTGAGCTGATGGGCCCCCCTCCCCTGTCTGGCTTTCAGATGTACTGATACCAGAATGCAAAAATCTTAGCCTCAATGCAAAGGAAGAAAGACACGTTACTCATGCAATAGCAAGTCAGGTAATAGAAATGAGTAAAGTAGGCAGGATGTCAAACAATAGGGAGTGGTGGGGACTGTGGCAAACTGGTGAGCACAGCTGCTGTGCAAGTGGCAGCTGCTTCCCAGCCCCTGCAGACTGTTGGTAGAAGGGTAACCTCACCACCAACTGTTGCCATTCTTGCCATCTTGGCCCTGTCTCCCAAGCACCTGACCTGCCCTCATAGGAAAGGTGAGATTCTCAGGAGCAGTGTTCTAGAAGAAGCTGGCTGCAGTTCTTGCTGTTTTGCACACAGAGACTTTCTCAACACTGCTGGGTGTCTAACCCCAAATTCCTTATTATGCCTTGCTGGGTTCTTCCCCAGGAAATGGGAATGAATTCTTTCCTCCCCCAGAAGCCTTTACTGTGGGGACGGACTGAGGTACAAACCCATTCATTACTAGTGCACAAATAGGTCTGATCAAAGAGATTCGGAAGATAACTAATGGGCCTGGCAGTTCAGCAAGATTACTTTGAGGAGGAAGGGGAGGAGGCGTGAGTACAATGTAGCCAATGATGAAACAGGCTTGAGAGAAGTAACTGACTGGAGAACCGGGGCTAGAGAGGACCTAAGAGCCAGCTGCCTTGGAGGCTTGTGCAGGCCTGGGGGCATCAGGAGGGATCTCTGGCCAAAGTCAGGCTCTGTCCCAAGCCTGACCCTCCACCACTGGAGTGATGGCCCTTAAGATTAGCCACCGCCCACTTGCAGTAGAATCTGTGCCGTTCACATATTTAACACTGAGTCCTCTTTTTATAATTGAAACAGCACCTCAACATTTTGGGAGGTGCCATCCTTCCCAACTGTCACTCTGTATGATCCAGTGAGGAGTATAGGATGTCCACCCAAGCTGATGAGGATCCCGTCCCCAGCTCAGTTTGCCTTTCAGAGGGGAGGCGTCCTCTCCACTGAGCTTGTTGGAAGAGGCTTCAGCGGTCACCTCTGCCACCTGAAGGGGCACCTGCTTGAGAATGCAGCCAGCACTGGGAACGCAGTCCCAGTACCAGGCCAGTCTCCCTGTGATAATCTGAGCAAAAGAAAAAATCAGCCAGAATAATCCTGTTTTCATTTGCAAACATAATTGTTTTGCCTCATGGATATTTGCCATGGATCCTTTTTGCATTAATTTTGATTTTTAAAAATACTGCATTCAAATATAATTTATCTTGAAGAAAGGGCTCTTAAGCACCCCTTACATTTTGTAGGTGGGGCTGGTGCCTCACTCGCCGCCCGTCTGGGGCTGGCCCTGGTAGTTGCCGATGGAAGGCTGGGCTCCAGTCCTGGCTCTGCTATGAAAGATCTATGCAGGCTTGAGCAAACTGTACGACCTTTGCAAAGCCAGTTAATTCATCCGAAAAATAGGGATGACAGTACCAGCTGGACTGGATTGGCTGAGCTGATGTATGTAAAGCCTTGTTAGTGCCTGTGTGAATACAATGCACTTTCGTGGTTGAACATGCAACTCCTCATCCTTCCAACAGCAAAGATGAAAAGCTCCCTTAGGGTCGAGCACTGGGCTAAGGGGTGAACATGCATTTTCTAATTGAATCCTCTCTACAGCACCCTGAGATTTTAACCCTAGGCAATAAAACCTATAGTTACAGGTATCCCAGGTTTACAGATGAGGAAATAGGCATAGGCCTCTATGTCTCTTGGCAAGGGGCACTCAACAGTAGCTGCAAGAACTGGGCAGAAGGTACCTGATTCTAACTGAGGTGAAGAAGAAAGCAGCAAGCTGCAATCACCACCAACGTGTTACCAATCACCCCACATGAGATCAAACTCCAGAGCTGAGCTCACCTTACCAACATCCCTGATTATGAGATTTTGAGGCTTTTGAATTTTCATTGCTTGTGCTGCTTTGGGCCAGCTTTTACACTTGATATGACTATAAAACACCATCACTGATGTGTGCTTAGTCATGTTGACATTCTATGCAAATGGGGCAATGAGACCTTGGGACTTCCCTGGCCAAACCCAGAGCAGAAGCATGGAAACAAAGATATTCTCAACACACGTCCAGCCTGGTGTCTGTGTCACCAAGCAGAGTCTATCAGATGCAGGAAGGACAGCTGAAACCTCCTGCGACTAATCACCTGTTGATGAATCGCTAGGACTTTCTCACGTCTTTAAATTCTCTCCTGTAGAGAAATCACATTTTTTTGTTCCCACCCAGTGTTTAGCCCTCCCTTTTTGCTATAACAGAATTGCAGTTTCCCTGCAGGTAGGCAACCACTCTCAGGCTATGGGGTTTGGGTGGGGCTGACCCCACCCTTCCTGGTGAATGCAGAACTCAGGACCGGCCCACCAGAACTGAAGGTACCACCGTGGAACCCGAGCGGTGCCCGTTGCTACCGAGCTTGTGGGATGTAGGTCTAGAATTGTGGACAGCTTCCTTGTCACTCGATGAGAAGAGCTTGCCTGAAAACTAAGCCAGCAGAGAGGAAGGTAGAGCCCAGAGATTAATCTTTTTTTTTTTTTTAATGAAATCATATAAATACCTGGATCCAGCCATGCCTGAAGCCAAATATACCCTGGCTTTTCATTTACATGAACCTATAAACTCCTTTCTTCTTAGGTCAGTTTGAGTAGAGTTTCTATCCCCTCGCACAGGAGACAGTCCTGATAAAACCATCTCCTTAACTGGAGGACTTGAAGGTGGTGAATGTTTCTTATACTTTTTTGAACCCCTTAGAAGGCCTAACACAGCGTTTGACTCCCAAGAGGTGATCAGTAAATGCTGGTATGGGCAGGCAAGGTTCATTGTCTGCCCTGTAATCATTCTCCCTCCGTCCTTGCTAACAGTACCCTCGTCCCCCACCCCCAAAATAGGTTGTGATTAATTTAAGCCAGTTGTGACAATCATGCCCCCTAAATTTCTCAGATTCCCTTGCAGTTACGGGTGGTCCCATGACTTACTTCTGACCAAGAAGACCTAAGGGGAAGTCTGTTGTGGGACCTTCTGGGAAAGATTTTGCCCTTGTAATGCAAAAGGTAGCTATGCTAAGGCTGCCTTTTCTTCTTTTCTCCTTCTTGCTTTGAGCATAGGTGTGAGGTCTGGAGCTACAGGAGCCATTTTGTGATCATGAGGCAAAAAGCCAAAATGCTAAAGAAGGCAAAGTAGAAAGACATAAAAAAGAAAACGCCTAGGTTCCTCATGTTCTGTTCGAGCAGCTGAATTAAAACCAGTATTGTCCTCCTCTGAACATCTTTTTTTTTTTTTTTTTTGAGACGGAGTCTCGCTCTGTCGCCCAGGCTGGAGTGCAGTGACCGGATCTCAGCTCACTGCAAACTCCACCTCCCGGGTTCACGCCATTCTCCTGCCTCAGCCTCCCGAGTAGCTGGGACTACAGGGGCCCGCCATCTCGCCCGGCTAGTTTTTTTTTTGTATTTTTTGGTAGAGACGGGGTTTCACCATGTAGGCCAGGATGGTCTCGATCTCCTGACCTCGTGATCCACCCATCTCGGCCTCCCAAAGTGCTGGGATTACAGGCTTGAGCCACCGCGCCCGGCCTCCTCTGAACATCTTATATGAAATAACAAATCCATCCCCAAACCCAGCATACATCTGCTTGTTTAAGCCACTATTGGTCAGGCTTCTGCTGTATGTAGCCAAACACAGTTTTTTTGTTTTGTTTTTTGCACTGTGTATAATTCAGTGGCTTGAGCAAAGTTTTGTTAGAGTAAGAGTTTCTGGTCATTAGTCCATGGAAATATATCTGTATATACATTTGTTCATTCATTCATTTCTGAGACAGGGTCTCACTCCGTCGCCTAGGCTGGAGTGCAGTGACATGATCATGGCTCACCATAGCCTCAACCTCCCAGGCTCAAGCGATCCTCTTGCCTCAGCTTCCCATGTAACTGGGACTACAGGTGCATGCCACTGTGCCTGGCTAATTTTTATTTATTTTTTGAACAGATGGCGTTGGGGTATGTGTGGGGGTCCCACTATGTTGCCCAGGTTGGTCTCAAACTCCTTTTAGAGTGATCCTCCTGTCTCAGCATCCCAAAATGCTGGGATTACCAGGGTGAGCCACCATGCCCTGCCTGCATATACATTAAATATGCAGCAAATGTACAGACTAACTTTTGAAACTAATGCCCTTATACTAGTCTGTCCAAGAAACATTTCAATGAACATGTGCTCAGGTCACAGAAATTTAACATTAAAACAGAACACAGAAAGCATATTAAAACTTTCCTTTCTGAAAGGAGCAAATCTCATTTGTGTGTATCTGACTGGCCCAACCTCAATAACATCTTGAGGCCCAGCAGCAAGAGGCTCTGGGACATGTAGTTGGTCGCTTTCTTGCCTCTACAGATGGGAAGACAGGCTGGGATGAAGGTGAAATGGATGCCGCATGCCAGCTCACCACACCTGCCATGCAACCTTATTGTGCCAACCCCAGCAAAAGATGGATCTCGTTGTATTTCAAAACTCTTTTAAAATTTAATCCTGGGGGCCAAGTGCAGTGGGTGGCTCATGCCTATAATCCCAGCACGTTGGGATGCCGAGGTGGGAGGACCACTTGAGGCCAGGAGTTTGAGACCAGCCTGGCCAAATGGTGAAACCCCATCTCTACACTAAAAATACAAAAATTAGCTGGGTATGGTGGCACACACCTATAATCCCAGCTACTTGGGAGGCTGAGACATAAGAATCGTTTGAACCTAAGAGGCAGAGGTTGCAGTGAGCTGAGATCGCACCACTGTACTTCCTGGGCAACAGAGTGAGACTCTGTCTCAAAAAAAATTTTTTTTTAAATCCAGTGCTTATTTGTCAGTATTCTCCAGAGAAACAAAACCAACAGGATATGTATAGATATATAAGAGGAGATTTCTTATGGGAATTGGCTCACATAATTATGGAGGCCAAGAAGCCCAGCGATCTGCTGTCTGCAAGCTGGAGCACCAGGAAAACAATTACTGGTGTAGTTCAGTGTGATTCCTAAGGCCTGAGATGCAGGGGAGCCAGTGGCATAATTTCTAGTCTGATTCCTGAGGCCTGAGAATGAGGAGCTCCAAAGTTCAAAGACAGAAGACAGGTGTTCCTGTCTTCGGGAAGGGAGAGCCAATTTGCCCTTTCTCTGCCATTTTGTTCTATCTGGGCCCTCAAGGAATCGAATGAGGCCCATTACACAGCAAGGGTGGGCCTGGCATGGCAGCTCACACCTGTAATCCCAGCACTTTGGAAGGCCAAGGCAGGCCGATTACTTGAGGTTAGGAGTTGGGGACCAGCCTGGCCAATATGGTGAAACCCTGTCTCTACTAAAAATACAAAAATTAGTCAGGCATGGTGGCACATGTCTGATTCCAGCCACTTGGGAGGCTGAGGCAGGAGAATCCCTTGAACCTGGGAGGTGGAGGTTGTAGTGAGCTGAGATCACACCTGTGCATTCCAGCCTGGGCGATGCAGTGACACTCTATCTCAACACCCAAACAAAAACATAACGAGGGTCATTTTCTTTCCTGGGTTTACCTATTCGAATGCTAATCTCTTCCTGAGACACCTCACAGACACACACGGAAATAATGTTTGGCCAGCTATATCCAGGTATCCCTTAGTCTAGTTAGGTTGATGCATAAAATTAACCATCATGAGTACCTGCACAGAAAATAAAACAAAGAAACAAATAACAACAAAATCCCACCATAAAACAGAAATTAAAAACTCCACACTAAAAATCAGAGGCTCACATAGCTCTGATATGCATTTGCAAACCTTATTCCAAACTTCAAAGAATTGCCAAAAACTATAAACAGTGCCATAAATTCCCTGGTTGATCTTCAAGTTGAAGACATTAGCATAATACCCACCGAGAGGCCGGGCGCGGTGGCTCAAGCCTGTAATCCCAGCACTTTGGGAGGCCGAGATGGGTGGATCACGAGGTCAGGAGATCGAGACCATCCTGGCTAACCCAGTGAAACCCCGTCTCTACTAAAAAATACAAAAAACTAGCCGGGCGAGGTGGCGGGCGCCTGTAGTCCCAGCTACTCGGGAGGCTGAGGCAGGAGAATGGCGTGAACCCGGGAGGCGGAGCTTGCAGTGAGCTGAGATCCCGCCACTGTACTTCCTGGGCAACAGAGTGAGACTCTGTCTCAAAAAAAAAAAAAAAAAAAAGCCCACCGAGGTGAATGGGCTTATATTGAGTGGAATGATCCATTCAGATACATGGCTATGGAGTAGGGAGCAAGCTTGAAGAGCTTGAATCAACAGAGGGTAGCACAGACACAACTCTGGGAGGTTAGAAAAGACTGGGATCTCATAACTCTGGCCTAATTATAAGAAAAACAGATAACATCAGATTGGGGAACATCCTCCAGACACCTGGCAGGTACTTCTCAAAACTGTCAGGGTCATGAGAAACAAGAAAAGACCAAGAAACTGCCACAGACCAGAGAGACAGGGGGACATGATGACCAAATGCAATGCAGCACCCTGCTTGTCCTAGAACAAACAGAGAACACGAATGGGAAAACTGGTGAAATCTAGAGAAAGTCTGCAGTTTTCATTTAGAGTAATGTACTGTATTGGTTCATTGTTGCTGCTGTAACACACTGTCAAGGATTTAATGGCTTAAAACAACACAAATGTATTGTTATAGTTTTGGAGGCTTGATGTGGTTTGGATTTGTGTCCCCACCCAAATCTCGTGTCAAATTGTAATCCCCATTTTTGGAGGAGAGGCCTCGTGGGAGGTGATTGGATCATGTGGGAGGACTTCCCCCTTGCTGTTCTCATGACAGTGAGTTCTCACGAGAGCTGATGGTTGGACTGTGTGTAGCACCTCCCACCTCCCTCTCTCTCCTGCTCTACCATGTGAAGATGTACCTGCTTCCCTTTTGCTTTCCACCATGATTGTAAGATTCCTATGGCTTCCCCAGCCATGCTTTCTGTACAGCCTGTGGAATTATCAATTAAACCTCTTTTCTTCATAAATTATCCAGTCTCAGGTAGTTCTTTATAGCAATACAAGTACGGACTAACACAAGGCTGAAATGGGTCTCGCTGGCTAAAGTCAAGGTGTCAGTAGGGCCAGTTCCTTCTGGAGGAAGAGATCTCCAGAAGAGATGCCAACTCCTTGCCTTTTCTATAGTAGCTTGTGTAGACCACCTACATTCCTTGGTTTGTGGCCCCTTCCTCCATCTTCAAAGCCAGTAGCTGAACATCTCTCCTCTCTGATCTGTTTCATTTCCATCCTTACTTCTTCTCTCTCTGACCTTAAGTCTGTGATCTCCCTCTTACAAGGACCCTGGTGATTATTCTGGGCCCACCCAGGTCATCGGGGTAATCTCCTCATCTCAATATCTTTAACTTAATCACATCTGCAAAGTCCCTTTGCTATATAGGGGGACACATATGTAGCTTCCAGGGATTAGGACATAGATATCTTTCGGGGGCGTAATTATTCAGCTGACCTCAATGTAGCCATGTTTGTTTCTTAGTTGTGACAAATGTACCACAGTAATATAAGATGTCAACAGGGCAAACTGGGTGAAGGGTATGTGGGGACTTTTTGTACTATCTTTGCAACTTTTCCATACATCTAAAATTATTCTGAATGCTTATTTTTTTTTTTGAAAAAAGGCATTTACTGTGTTATCTTGGGCAAGTCGCTTAAATTCTCAACTCTTTTGTTCTTTTATATCTAAAATAGGTGCCATAATATTCATTCTACTTGCTATCTGGGGTTTCTGTGAAGACAAACTGGGATACTACAAGGGAGAACATTCGGTAAGATGTACAGGGGCACAGAAAGATCAACGTTTGCTATGATTCCAGGAGAACTCAGAGGATCAGTCCTGTAGCTAAGAGTTGGGATCAGTATTTGGGGAGGAAAAAGAGAGAAAATAAGACAACAGTTGATCAAAACAAAACATGCCCAGATATGGCAGATTGGCTGAGAAAGATGAGGCTAATTTGGGGAGAGATGATGTCAGCATTTAGAGTTTCTGGTAAACAACCCATCATTCTATAAGACATATGTGATGTGTCTCAAATCATGGTCCTGGGAAGCCAAGGACCGGAGCAGAATGTGGTGCTTTGGTGTTTAGTCCGCTCCCACATACCCCAGGCTCTGCACTTCACTTCCAGACTGTCACATCTGCCCGGTTTTGGATCTCACTACCATTTGTCCCGGTGCACCAACACATCTCCTCCTCCTTTCCCCTCCAATCTTCCCACAAAACAGTGTCTAGGTGGACTCCTAAAGCTCAAATCTAATCATGCTGCTCCCTTATTAGAAAATCCTCTAGTGGGGCTGGGCACGGTGGCTCATGCCTGTAATCCCAGCACTTTGAGAGGCCAAGGTGGGCAGTTCACGAGGTCAGGAGATCGAGACCATCCTGGCCAATATGGTGAAACCCCATCTCTACTAAAAATACAAAAAATTAGCCGGGCATGGTGGCACGTGCATGTAGTTCCAGCTACTCAGAAGGCTGAGATAGGAAAATCACTTGAACCCAGGAGATGGAGGCTGTAGTGAGCTGAGATTGTGCCACTGCACTTCAGCCTGGGCGACAGAGCGAGACTCTGTCTCAAAAAAAAGAAAAAGAAAAGAAAATCCTCTAGTGGATCCCACTGCCCTCAGGATCCACCCCAAACACTTCCTATCCTATTTCCCAGCCAGTCTCTCCAATCTCCCCTTCTCATGCTCATTCCATCATACCCCACTGTCCAGTAACAACATTGGGCACAGTTCCTGTTCTTGCCATACCTCTAAGTATTTATCCCTGCTGTGCTGCTAAACATATACATCTCACTCTGCTAAGCATCTTCCCTCTCTGCGTCAACTCCTATTCAGTCCTCAAGACTCAGCCCAGCAGTCACCTCCTCCAGGAAGCCTTCCCTGAACATCACTTTGTGGTCAGACACCTCTCCTTCTGGGCTCCTAGAGCTGCTTGGACTTGTGGCTTATGCTCACTTATCATCAACTATGCAATATAGAAATCTTCTGTGCATATAACTCCCCCCCTTTAAAACTCGAGCCACCTTCCCGCCAAAAAAACACACACAAAGTGGACTGGGATTCGTCCATCTCTGGAATAGTAATGCCGGCGAATGCTCATGGTTGCTTACTGTGTGCCAGACCCAGGACTGAGCACTAAGTCCTCCTGACAATGCTTGGAAACAGATTATATTGTTATTCCCATTCTACAGATGAGGACTTGAAAGCTCCAAGAGGTTAGGGACTGTGCTCAACACCACATAGTTACTAAGGGGCGAAGATGGAGTACCCAGACCCAAGCCTGCCAACCCCCAGTGCCCAGCACAGTTCTCAGTCAACATTTGCTGAGTCAAAGTGCAATTCTAGGAGTGGATTAGCAGAGTGACAGTGCTTGTAAGAGCCCCCTGATATAAGCAACCTGGGAAGACTGAGGCCCCTGTGTTGAAGCAGGGGAGGGGACCACTGGAGGCCTCTTCACTCCATGGCTTCCAGAGTCTGGCCCCTCCTCCCCTATTGCCAACTTTGTCCCAGCAGGTTGCTCTAAATTTTATACTTTGAATATCCTTCTCAGGGATCCCCAGAGAGCAGCTGAACCTCCAAGAGATGGCCCCCACGGAGTCTGCATGGGTGGGAGGGAATGATGTCTATGTCTTGATCACAGCCTTCCTTCTTGCTATGAGCTGTACCTTTGCAGCAACATGTGAGGGGGTGGAACTCAGAGACAAGGTTGCTTTATGCAGCCAGGATCATGCCAATAGGCATGAGTCAGTACCCTTGCCATCAAACCAAATTTATGAACTCATAGCATCATCAGGTCCAATCATCCAGCTTCAGGAATGGCTGAATCCAGGTGCTCAAGTGATACCATCAGAACCTATCTTTCCCTTACTCTAAGTCTCAGCTCTGCTTTCCTCTGTATTGGCATCATTAAAAAGCAGGCTCTCCCCTAGAATACTGGCCACCAGTAGTTCCTGGTTTCCATCTTAATCATTCAACCACATTCTGGTAGGACGGACTTTTTTCTCCTAGTAATTTTCATAAAGGTCTCCAAATCAAATCTTGCTGGCCTGGCTGGGGTTTCTTGTTCACATGTGAACCATCAAGGTGGTTCAGGGAAATAATACGTTGACTGGCCAGACCTGGTTAATTTGCCCACTCCTATAAATTGCGAGGAGGGGTGAATTTCCTCCCCACTCAAAATGCACGAACCAAGGGTAGAGGCAGCAGCAACTACCCTTGCGGGATAGTTGCAAAATCGCGGGAATTGAGATTCTATTTTCAGAAGCAACTGGACAGGAAAAATCAACAGACATTCCTTACAAAACGTCCAGGTGAAATAGAAACTCTTCTGCATCAAATCTCTCAAGCTTGAGCTGATTTCAGAAAACTGTGTCCAGTTCTAGAATTAGGGATTCCCTTGAAGGAGCCCTCAAGGTTCCCATCATGCAGGACACATGAGACGCTTCTGATGGCAATCTTCCACTTCCCCTTGCACGTGTCTGGCTCAGATGGTATCAGGATTCGAAGATGCGGGAGAGAGCAAGCTGTAAAAATAATCTGCTATTAAGCCCTGTGCCGGTCCCGACTGTGGTGGCATTTGGAAGATGAAAGCAGCATGGTTCCTTTGGAGATAGCAGCCACTTTCCAATCGCACTGACAAAAAAAGGAAGGCATGGAGTAAAGTGACATTTACGTGCTAGGAAAAGCATACCTTCTCCCCTGCTTCGAAACCATTTCAGGAGCGGGGGAAGTGGGATACCTTGGCGTTTGCTCCCCCCCCTACCTTTTAGGCTGAGGGTGGGGGAACCTGGCCTTGGCGGGGGGGTCAGCAAGCTTCAGCAGGCAGGTGGGTCCAGCCTCCATCGTTCGTGTTCTGAGGGGCCAAGGCTGCCCAACCCCCATCCCCCATCTGCTACTGGCAAGTTTAAATACCAGCCTGTTTCAGCTCAGAAATGTGGAAATTAAGAAAGGAAACGAATGGCAGTGGGAAGGAAAGAGAAGCTATGAATCACTTTTGGACCGCTGCCTCATTCGAACGCCGCGTGGGGTTTATTTTGGTCGTCACCATCGCTTGGTGAGAGGCAGTTCAGTGTGGGAGGAAGAGATTAGGAGTTGCAAAGACCTGAGTTCAAATACGAGCTCCACTACAGGCTGGCAAGAGGCCTTGGGCCTCTCACGTCTCTGAGCCTTGGTTTCTTCACCTGTAAAATGGGGAGTGTACCCCTCCATGGGTCATTCTGGAGGGAAGGGCACATGGCAGCTGGTCCAGAGTTGGCACTGAAGGTCTTTCGTTCTCTTCCTCCTCCTCCGTGAGGTTGGGCTCCATATCCTCCCCGCCCATCATCCAGACCAGGAGGCAGCAACGCTCAGTCCCACCCAGTGGCCCTGAAACTGACTCTCTCCTCTGTGCCGCTGCCCAGCCCTACCCCAGGCTCCAGCACCTTCCTCATCCCCAGGCTCCACCCACGTGGGCTGGGGCCAGTCTCTTGAGTGCCCAGGCTCTTTCCTAGCTGAAGGCCATCGGCTCACTGTCCCTCCCTACCCCATGCAGGCTCTTCCAGCGCTGGTTCCTCCTCATCAGTCTGAACCCAAAGCCCTCCCTGGCCACCCTAGTGAATGCACTGACCATACGTGAGCGACTGCTAGCTCATCTCTCTAAAATGGTCTCATTTATTTGTTTGTGTGCTTGTTATCTAGCTCCCCCAGGAATATCAGCACTAAGAGGCAGGGAACGTTTCCATCTGGTTCATTTCTGGTCCCTGGTGGTGAATGGCGTACTTGGCACAGAACAGGCACTCAGATATTTGAGGAGAGAGAGAAGAAAAAGAAAGGAGGAAGGGAGGGAAGGAAGGGAGAGGGATGGGAGAGGGAGGTGGAGTCCCCTCCACCCCTGCCCTCGCCCGCAGATTCTGGATCCTCTATTCCCTGCACCCCAGCCCACTCCCACCCACAAGCCCTGCTGGTCTAACTGTGCAGCCAGCTGCCTTGTTTGTGACATTCCATATAAGCTTCTTCATATGTGACTTCCTACTGTTGTGTGTCTTGAGAGCCAGTCCAGTTCACAGGTGACCTCTGCACATCATGATTCTCAGAGGCACCAGGAATAACATCTGTCTGTTTTTTCTATCTGCCCATCACACCACTCCCGTAACACAACCCTAATGCTGCCTCTGGAGAGCCATGCCTCCCCCATACGCAGTCCCTGCCGTTCAGATGGAGTTGCCCCCATCCCCAATGAGAACACAGTATTTTCCTGGCCCTAGGGATTGGTCAGCAACGGCCACGTGACTCCAGCTGGGGTCATGGACATTGAATCCCAGGACTTTTGTGGCAAGTTAATTAGCAGAGACGCTGTCTTTCTGTTAGCAACACCAAGTGAGGTAGATATAAGCCAGGAGGTAACAGCCATCTCCTCACAGCATGGGGACAGCCTGCCTGAGAATGAAGCCAGCACAGATGACAGCAGAACCCAGAGACAGAGAGACAGATCTCTAATGGTCTGGATCCAGCTTTACCTGAAGTACCCACTACCTCTGAAATGTTCAAAGACCCAAGCCAATAAGTTCCCTTTTATGCCCTCTGACTTGTAGAGCAAGCATTAGTCAGTAGCTGATTAATGGAGACCTGTGAAGAGGCAGCCTGTGGAGGAGAAGGGGTGGAGAGTGGCCTCTGTAGACAGAGGGGCACGTTTCCCCAACTTTCCAACTCTGCTGAGGACAGAGCCTACCAGCCCCACCACCATCTTTTCCCACACTGTCCCATGGCAGATAAAAGCAACATTCTCCTCTGGAAAGAGGAGAGCCCACAGAACTCCAGGGTAGACTAGACTAGAGGGCCAGCAGGGCTTTCTCCAGGAAACCAGCATCTTCCCAGATCGGGGGGTTCTTGATCTGCCCTCTCTGGAGGTACCCACCTGCTTTGAGGACCCTGCTTCCATTCACCCCAAGAATCAGGCAGCCTTAAAATCTTTCAAGGCAAAAAATAAACCTAAGCTACTAGTCATATCTCTGGGGGAAAAAGAAGACTTCCTTAGCCTTCTCAAAGGCGCAAAACATTTCCAGCATGCGGGATGCCTCCCACTTGCCATCCGTCCCCAGGCCCACCTCCTGGATGCTGCAAACGCCTAAAATGGTACCCAGGGGCCAGCTGGGGCCTGCTCCTGTGCTCTCCATAGTCAAGTGCTCACCTGAGCCCACAAAGAGAAATAGCATCAGAAAAATGGCCCTGTGGGGGTACAGCCCAGCTCCCCAGGGCCACCTTTGGAGCAGAAACACAGCTGGGGAGGCAAGGCACCAAAAAAGACCTCATCCACAGAACAGGTGTCAACTTCTCAGGAAAAGTGACAGCTCCAGCTCCCCTGGGATCTTTGACTTGAGACAGGCTCTCCCTGCTGCTGAGGCCTGGGGTAGGGCCTGGATGTTTGTAGGCTGAGTTGGAATTTGCTTGGCTCTCAACTCCCTTCTGGCTGCAGCTCAAGAGATGCTCAAGAGATGGTCTCAGGAGGACATGAGGGCAAGCACCAGGCGAGAGATGCCAGAATGTGGGTTTCCATAAAACAGAGCCCAGCTCTGAATCTCAGCCCAGGTGTTCAGCTCATCCTGCGACATCTCTCTGCTGGAGAATCCTCGATCTCCACCTTCCTATGCACACCTGTCCCTCCAAACCCACAGGCCCCATTTCCTCCTGCTGTACATTTCTGCAGAGATATCCTACAGATACCTCCAACTCAACACCTCCCTCACTAAACTTCCTGCTCCCCACACAAGCTCCTGCTCCTCCTCCTCCTCCTCCTCTTCCTCCTCCTCCTGTGTTTCCTAGCTCAGAAACTGCCATTTCTAATCACTCCCCAAGTTTAGATATTTTCCCTGATTCCCTTCTCCTCACCCCTGAGTAATCGGTCATCAACTGCTGACTCTACTTCCTAAATCTCTCATCCCACTGTGACCTCCAGCCCAGCCTTCTCTTGCCTGAATTGTTTCAGCAGGCTCCTCACGGGTTTCCCTGACTCCATGCATGCTTGCTCTCTGCAATTCTCCACTCAGTGGCCACAATGGATGTCCTGAAACACAGATCTCCTCTTGTCCCTCCTCTGTGCAAACCCTTGCAGCTGCAATCCTTTGCCAGCAGAACAAGTCTCACATCCTCACCATGGCTTGCAAGGCCTTTCCTGATCTGCTTTCTAGCCTGACAAAGAGAAGGTATTCTAACATTTCTTCTAAACCAGGCAATCTTTTTCTGTAAAGGCCCAGATCGTAAATATTTTAGGCTTTGTGGGCCATACGGTCTCTGTCGAAACTACCCAACTCTGCTGTTATAGTGAGAAAGCAGCTGTAGATGTTATGTAAGTGAATGGCTGTGGCTGTGTGCCAATAAAACTTTATTTATAGAAACAAGTAGTGGGCCAGATTTGACCCACAGGCTGTAGTTTGCCAACCCGTGCTCTAAAGGAATGAGCCAATGACTTACCATCTCCACATCTCAGTTGCCTTATCTAGAAAATGGGATAATGTTACCCCCATTGAAGGGCTGCTGGAGGATTTGAAAGAACACATCAAGTGCCTGGCAAGAGTATAGCAAAGAGTCGGTGCTCATAGGGGATCACTATCATTAACACTATTATCATTGCTCTCCCTTCTGTATGTATAAAAATCCATCAGCTCTGACTCCATAGAAAGGAGGATGGAAGGGTAGATACTGTCTCTTCTCTGGAGTCTGATGGTTCACAATGTGTTTAAGGAGAATAACCAAACAGTTGAGCACCTCCTATATGCCAGGCACTGGGCTTCATTATAGAGAGTGATCAAAATAAATCCTAAGGCAATAGTAACCCCCGGAAGTCAAGTCTTAGAAGCCTTGTGGGAAAGTGGGAAAGGAAGTGGGAAAAAATTGCAAGAATTTGTTCAAACACCACTGCATGCCTGCTATGTGCCAGGCCTTGCGCAGGAACTAGGCTGCCCAGTGGAATACAAAGCAAACTCTGTCTTTAAAAAGGTGTCGCCTAGAGAAACTATATTCTCTTGCTTCTAAATTTCTGCCTGTCCCTTTCCCAGAAGCCACATTTTCATTTCAGAGAGGAAACAGAGGCTCCGTGCACCTTGGGTCCCTCCAGAGCTCTCTGGGGAA
>NW_012116477.1:1483859-1486297 GCF_000951035.1 Colobus angolensis palliatus
TATATAGGTAAACTTTTATTTGTTATACGTGTTATTTCATCACCCAGGTATTAAGCCTAGTAACCATTAGAAATTTTTCCTGATCCTCTCCCTCCAGAGCTCTCTGGGGAACGCCTGAGTTACCCCCATCTTTTTTTTTTTTTAACTTTTAAAAAAGTTTAAAAAGCAGTTGTGTTATATAGGTAAATTTATATATAAGTTTATATATAGGTAAACTTTTATTTGTTATACGTGTTATTTCATCACCCAGGTATTAAGCCTAGTAACCATTAGAAATTTTTCCTGATCCTCTCCCTCCCCCTACCCTTCAACCTCTGACAGGCCCCAGTGTCTGTTGTTCCTCTCTATGTGTCCATGTATTCTCTTCATTTAGCTCCCACCTATAAGTCAGGAAATGTGGTATTGGTTTTCTGTTCCTGCATTAGTTTGCTAAGGATAATGGCCTCCAGCTCCATCCATGTTTCTGCAAAGGACGTGATCACATTCTTTTTTATGGTTGCATCGTATTCCATGTTGTATCTTTACTACATTTTCTTTATCTAGTCTACCACTGATGGGCATTTAGGTTGAGTCCATGTCTTTACTATTGTGAACAGTGCTTCAGTGAACATTCATGTGCATTTATCTTTATGGTAGAATGATTTATATTCCTCTGGGCTTATACCCAGTAGTGGGATTGGTGGACCAAATAATAGTTCTGTCTTTAGGTCTTTGGAGAATCACCACACTACTTTCCACGATGGTTGAACTAATTTACCCTCCCACCAACAGAGTATAAACATTCTTTTTTTCCACAACCTCACAACCCAATCTCCTCGATGGAAGGTAGGGTCCGACACTGAAAGAAGCTGGCTCTCTCTCTCTTACCCAGGCAGGGCTTTTGCAGGGTAGTGAAGCTGAGGGGCAAGAAGGGTGGGGGTCCTGGGGTCCTGGGTCCCAGTGGCCCCTGACAAAAGGGTGGAGGTGATGTTGGCTTGTGAACGAGAACCTTCCCCATTGCTTTCCTCTTGCTGAGGGACACCACTCTCTGAGCCAATCCCAGCTCCCCTTTTGCCTGAGTTCTTCCCCCCCCCCCATAAAGCAGTGCTGTAGCCCTGGGCACAGACTAATTGTGCCCCTATATCCATTCTCTACTTGTCCCTCAACAGAATCCCCAGTGTTTGCTGGAGCACATGGACACTCAAATGAAAGTCACACTGGCCAGCCTCCTTGGTAGCCAGGCCTGGCCATATGACTAAGTTATGCCAGTGGGATGGCTTTGAGGGGAAATAATACACCTCTCTACCATCTCTGTCTCCACGCTGGAGCATGGACCTGTGGGATGCCATCTGGAGCCATTCAGATGACAGAAGTACCCCAGGCAGCATGGAGCCACTACTGGGAAGGAGTCTGGGCCCCTGACGCCCTCAAGCCATTGTTCCAGCTCTGGATGGTCTCATCCAGACTCTCAGGTGACAGAGAAATAACTGATTCAACTACTGTTTTTCTGGTTTCTTTGTAACAACGACTGCATTTAAATCCTAACCAATGTTAAGTATCAAGCAGGGTAGCCCGTGTTCACCAGCCCAACAGAGGGTCCCATCCATTGCACTGTGCAAACTATGCAATACTTTATGGTTTCATGAATCCATTGCTCACTGAGCACCTCCTACATGCTGGGCACTGAGTCAGATGGTCAGGAAGCTACTGATAAATCAAAGTCTTGCTTCCCAGCTAGGAAGGACGGAAAGAAGAATAACAATGAAGATATACAGAGTTTTTCACCACACACACACACACACACACACACACACACACAGGCTTATGGGATATCGTCTATAAATATTCCCATTGGACAGATGTGAAAACCGAGGTCTAGAAAGGTTAAGGTGTCCAATAGCTAATAAGTGGCAGACTATACAGTCAAAACCAGACAGTCTGATTCCAATTGCTTCCCCATCAATCCTCCACTAACTATGTAAAGAAACACATTATAGGCTGATGTATCCTCTGTACCATCACCATTGCCCCAAGGAGACACAATAGAGTTAACATGTGTTGAGCCCTCACTTGGAACCTGGTGCTATGCTCAGTGTTTTCCATGCATTGCATCTTTTCTCCCCATCTATAGCTCTGGGAGACCAGAGCTGTTATAATCCTGGTGTGAAAGATAACGAAACCAATGCAGAGATTACAGGAAGCTGGCCCAAAGTTACCAGGCAAATTTGTGCCTGACTGTCCTAAGGGCTGGAGGGATTTTTGTCTTCCTGCTTTTTATATCTGCAGACTAGGGGCTAGGGCACACCAGAGACCCTGCCCAGCTCTGTGCCTCATCCTTATCCCAGGCCAAACAGGAATAAAGCTCATACCTGTCCCCTGGGCTGAGCACTCCTTAAAGGCAGGCCCTGTCTCTCATGTGTCCCTGTGTTCCCAGCACAGGGCCTTCCACAGTGTGTGCT
>NW_012116477.1:1486602-1527103 GCF_000951035.1 Colobus angolensis palliatus
GAGGTCAGGAGTTCGAGACCAACCTGGCCACCATGGCGAAACTCTGTCTCTACTAAAAATACAAAAAATTAGCCAGGCGTGGTGGGGGTGCCTGCAATCCCAGCTATTCAGGAGGCTGAGGCAGGAGAATTGCTTGAACCTGGGAGGTGGAGGTTGCAGTGAGCCGAGATCGCACCACTGCACTCCAGCCTGGGCAACAAGAGCAAAACTCCCTCTCAAAAACAAAAACAAAGAGGTAAAGCATATGATCAAAGCCCAAACTAATCAAAGCATAACATCCCCCTTGGCCACAGTGGTTGGTTCTGAGATTGGGCACTTGAACCAATGACATAGAAGGACCCCCCAGGTCGTTCCCACTTACTAGCAACCTACAAGGATGTGCAGGTGGGGGTTGCTGTCCTCATCTTTCTCCCAGGCAGAGCAAGGGATGGAAGCCAACCCTGAGAAAGGCAGGGCAGAGGGATGGGGAGAAGCAGCTCTTCTGTTCACATCATTTGTGTCCCTGAAGAACATACCCTTGGGGGTTTTCATGCACGTAAAGCAGTCAATTCTTTTTTTTTGGCATATGCAATCTTGCAACCACTTTTCTGTCCCATTTGAACCAAACGTGTTCTAATGGACACTCTGTTTGGAGCCCGTCTCCTGCTTTCAATAATGATGCCAACTTATACCTTTGAAGGAAAAAAGCTTCCCCTCCTCCCTATGACTCTTGTATACCAAAGCCCAGTTGGGCCTATGAATAGGTTTGTCATCTGCTATTTTGACCTGTTCATTCACAGCCGCATTGCTTCGAGGAGGAGGATTAAGTATGACAACATTGCCTGGAGAACTAACGTTGGGGTTTAATCACAGCTGGCCTCACATCTTATTCAGATTCATATCCACGCATCTCATTTTTCAATGAGATTGAAGGTTCTATGAGGTAAGAGTCATGTCCTATAAATTCGACAAACAATGATTAAGTGCCTGAAGTGTCCTAGACACTGACTGGAAGCTGGGAATACAGAGGATAATAAAAGAGGTCACTGCCCTCTCTAAGGCAGATATGAAAGCAGATCATGGCAGATAAAAGTGCATCGTGACAGGAAGTTTTGAGTTGCAAGTGGCCGAGAAATGCAACTTCGACTGGCTGGGGCAATACAGAAGATTTGTTTCATGCAAATAGAAAGTGCAGGTAAGATCCAGCTTCCGGGCTGGATGACCCAATGACTTAAAAATGCCATCTGTGATTTTTAACACCAACGGTGACCATCTCTCAAGCACAGCCATCCCAGCAGCATCCTCAGCAGAGCCAGCTGCTTCCCAGGGGCAACACTTTTCCCTATCTACATCCTGGGAAGTGGAAGGGGTCCAAACTAGATGCACTCTGATTGGACCTTCAAGGTCAAATGCTTGCTCATGAACCAGTGACTGGGCAGGAAAATGAACTGCCTGGATACCTGTAAACCAATCAGGGCCTACTACGGAAGCAAGGGGGTGGAGTCAGCTTTCTCCAAAGCAAGTAGGTTACATAAGCCCACTGTTTAACCTTAGAGACAAAAATGGTACCAGATTCCCCTAAGCTGACACCAGAAGCCTCTCCTGTGTCCATCACTGGGCTGCACTGGTGGGCATGCTGTTACTTCATGGTTACAATAATATCGGCAGAAGCAGCACCTAATGTTTATGAAACGCTTCCCAGTGCCAGATTCTAGTGTTCCGCATTTGCAATCTCATTTCACCAGAGTTAGGGAGCATGGTTACCTCCCATTTTGCAGATTAGGAAACCGAGGCCTGGAGAAGGAAAGTAGGCTGACCAAAGTTATTGACCTGAATTTAAAAATCAAAGTGGCACCCTGTCGTCCTCCATTCCCTAATGTTGGAAAGGGTCTAGTCATATCCTTGTGCTGGGTGCTTGGTTGGGTGGATGGGGCTTCAGGGGAGACAGAAAACAGAAACCGCCTCTCCACTGCGCATCACATTTGCTGTTAAAAGAATTCCGCATGCTTCACAAGGGCTGCCTCCAGAGTCCTTTTCAAATCCCCAAATTGGCAATTCCTGCTACTGTATTTAATTTCCCTCTAAACTACAGAAAAATTTAACAGAAAAACTTCAGTGCCCCCTTCAGACTGCACGATGCTCTAAATGAACATAAATTCTGCCGCAAAAATAAGCTCAACACCACCTTACATCGCATTATTTGCATGAAAACACTGAACATTACTTTCTAGAATCTACACAGTCAACCTCTAGCTGTTGACTTTCTTCAGGGGCGTGGGAGAGGCATGTTTTACCAACCATGTCACTTTAGGGCAGGTACAGCGTGCGTGACTGCATGGCCCACAGAAGCAAGACCCAACAATGACAGTGGCTCAGTGGATCCAGGAGCAGTCCTCTGGCCACGTGGCCTTCTCACTTGCTTCCCTATTGAACCCTACACGTGCCCATGTGCTAGAGACACGAGTTTGCAACTCTGGGCTTGGATAAATTCTTAGCGTCTGCAACCTCAGCTGGGTCTACATCTTTTCTGGGACAAAAATTCCAAGGAGTCGCTATTCCCTCAGTAAATACCTTCCTCTAATGGATGGGGGCTAGGGTTGGACAAGGGTAGGTTTGGGGGAGAGTGAGGAAGAAGTTGCACAGGAAAGGTTTCCACCTAACAGAGCAGGGTACTTTGTATTGGAAGGTCATGGAAGCTGAGGCTGGAGGTTCGCTCGTTCTCCTCTTTCTGGACTCGAATGAGTTGCCAGTTGTCTCTGCTGGAAGCAGTTGGTCTCACTTTCTGCTGAATTCCTGGACTCATTTATTGGCCTTGCCTCCTGGAGTGTTTTATTTTCTTCGTAAACTGCCTTTCTTTATTAAGATTCATCTCTAATCGATCTTTTCTGTACAGAGGCTACCCATGAGAAGCCGCTCAGCAGAGCCAATAAATAAAGGCAGGAGGAATATGAGTTGGGATATCAGTAGCACCCAGCATGTGGCCACGATTATTATGACCTTGTGTACATTTTTAAATCTCTGTGCCTCAGTTTCCTCATCTGTAAAGTGAGGATAGCAATAATGATCTCATAGGGTGAGGCTTAAATAAACTGTTGTAGGAAAAACACTTAAAACAATGGCTGCCCCATAGAAAAGACCCAGGAATGTTAGCTATCAAATACTTCAATATTGAAATAATGGAAAAATGAAGAGACAGTATGGCATGATGGAAACAACATGGTCTGTAATTTCATATAATCCATGTCTAGGTTTTACCACTTATTAGCTCTCAGCAGAAAAGTTCTCCACACTTTATACACCTTAGTTTCATTTTCTCCAAATGGGAATAATGATTGTACAGCCTCCTGGAGTTGCTGGGAAGGTTCATTAACTTTAAATGTCTCACTGTGCAAAAGCCAGTCACCACAGCAGGCCTGACTGCAAGGCTCGGCCTGGGGCTGTCATGTGGGAAGGTGGATTTCAAGAAAGTTCCCACCACTTCCTGACCAGAATCGTCCACTGTGACTAAACCTTTTGCACAAACAGCATGGTTTATGCTGGAGACCCGCTTTCCTTCTGGGAATGTTGTCACATCCCAGGCAGGTGGTGTCTATGTGACCAGCCCCCAGTAAAAACTCTGGACACTGAGTCTCTAATGAGCAGTTCACAGGTGGTATTGCAATTCATTGCTAAGGAAATCCCGTGTGTCCTGGGCAGCTCTAGTGGGAGAGAGCTCTGTAAGCTTCCACTTGGCTCCTTCTGTACTTAGTTCTCAGTGCCTTTTCCATGTACTGATTTTGGTCTGTATCCTTTCACTACAAAAGTCATAGCCATGTGCACAAATATATGCTGAATCTTATGAGTACTCCTGGGAAAATAATCCAAGCTGGGAGGGTTCTTATGGACCCCCCCGACACTCACCTGTGCCGTACTTGTCCCATGGCGAGTCCTTGGTAAGTGGAAGCATCAAATATAAGTGTCCATGGTGGTCACTGACTCATTGTCCTTACTTGTGAGGCTCAAATAAGAGATGTCTCCTCTAAAAGTAACTTAATTTTTGTTTTTTAAAAAGTGCAAAAACAAATTTACTTACACGGACCTAGAACCTATGGGTGGCAAGGATGAAGATATGCAAGACAGTATTCATATCCTCTTTTACCTTAAATACCAGAGAAAATCCTACTAGCTTTGTCTTTTCTCTCATCTTCCACCCTCTGAGAAGGAAACCTGTCTGATTGATTCCTGGACCTTTTCTTTATTGATTGAGATAGTCAATAAGGGAGATAAGATGAGGAAGGACTCGTGGGAGTTACAGTGGAAAAGGAGAAAACTAAAAACGACTAGGGGGAGAGAAGAATAGATTTAGGGAAATAAGAAAGAGGAATCAAAAATGAAAGAGCCCACAAAGGTTGGATTAGAGATAGGTCTTTATTTGTTCGTTTCATTTAAATGTGGAAATGAAGAACAGAAAATAGCTTCATAGCAGCTATTGTGTATTGAAGAAAGAAGAATTGGAAAAGAACTTTTAAAAAGAGGTTTTACTATGTATTATGGATGAGTTCCTTCCTTGATATGCCATTCAGAAGGTTCCAATAAAGATTCAAATTACTCTAAATTAGTTTGGGGTTGCTAAACTATTTGCTTTTTTATAGACTGTGTATCAGGCCAGACCACAGGCAAACAGGCTTTATATGCATTGCAGAGTCTATAGTTATACCACAGTTATCAGTCACATTCTCAACTCTCAATCTCTCTCTCTCTCTCACACACACACACACACACACACACACACACACACACACACACACACACAGAGTAAGTGAGATGGTTTGGCTGTATTCTCACCCAAATCTCATTTTGAATTGTAACTCCCATAATCCCCATGTTTTGCATGTTTCGTGGGAGGGACCCAGTGGAGGGTAACTGAGTCATGGGGATGGATTTTCCTGTGCTGTTCTCATGATTGCGAATAAGTCTCATGAGATCTGATGGTTTTATCAAGGGCAGTTCCCCTGCACATGTTTTCTTGCTGCCGCCATGTAAGATGTGCCTTTGCTCCTCCTTCACCTTCTGCCATGATTGTGAGGCCTCCCCAGACATGTGGAACTGAGTCCATTAAACCTCTTTTACTTTATAAATTACCCAGTCTCAGGTATTTCTTCGAGCAGTATGAAAATGGACTAATACTGTAAGCTATTTCAGAATCTGCCAAATTATATTTACTATTACTAATTAATTTTCTTTGCCCAGCCAGATTTCTTCTCAAATGGGTCACCTGACCCATTTGAAAATTTTCTCTCCTCTGACTAATATAATTTACCATTATTCATTGAGGATCTTCAGGACCCAGAGCAAGAAGAGAGGGAAGATCGAGGAATGAGGTTACTCTCACACCTAAACTCAGATGCCTGGGCTGGTTCAGTGATGTCAAGTTCAAGTTCAGTGATGTACTCAGTGTATATCCTCAAGCCCTCTTTGCCTGAGGCTCAGAAAGGCTCCCACCTTCTAAACTCTATGAAGCCCTGATTTCTGAAAGTTTAGGCCTGTTGGATCTCGAATTTCAAAACAGTTAGTGACACATGCAAGGACAAGATCAAAATTTCTCAAGGGGAAAAAGAACCTGAAACAGACATTGAGAGGGCAAACATCTCACACTAGATTCTGGTATTAAAGAAAAAGTAGTAACATATGCACAACATCGTCCCTTAAAAGCTCCTGAGTTTAGATAAGAAAGAAGACTAAACACTCCAAAAGGGACTGCCAGATTTATCTTCAAGTCAGAATGTAATTTATGCCAGTTAAAGGCATCAAATGTTATTGGAACAGGCACTTCACAAAGACAATACCCCAAATGGCTGTAAACATATGAAAAACTGCTCAGTTTCATTATTTATCAGGGAAATGCAAATTAAAACCATGAAATGATACAAGGACATATCCACCTGAAAGGTTAAGGTGTAAACATCACACACTGGCAAGGAAGTGAAGCAACTGGAACACGCATCCACTGCTGGTCATGGGGAGGGAACAGGCATCCGCTGCTGGTCATGGGGAGGGAACACGCATCCGCTGCTGGTCATGGGGAGGGGCATCCGCTGCTGGTCATGGGGAGGGAACACGCATCCGCTGCTGGTCATGGGGAGGGAACACGCATCCGCTGCTGGTCATGGGGAGGGAACACGCATCCGCTGCTGGTCATGGGGAGGGAAAGATTCAACTGGTGCCACCACTTTGCAAAACTCTTTGGCAGCATCTTCTAAAGCTGAACAGATGTATAAGTTTCAACCCAGCAATCCTACCTCTTGGAACCTACCCAACAGAAATGTGGACACGTTCACCAAACACACGGACAAGAATGTTCACAGCAGCACTGTGTGTAATTAGTCCCAAACTAAAGCCTACCTTGAAGTTCATCAGGAGACCAGATGAATAAACGGTGGTATATTCACAATGGTATACTATAGAGCAGGGAGTTGGCAAACTATGTTTGTAATCCAGGCTGCCAAATTTTGTAAATAAAGTTTCATTCATCGAAACTTTATTTACAAAATAAAGTTCATTTGATGAATGAAACTTACAAAATTTTATTTACAAAAATTCAGCTCCATTCATTGGTTTAAATATTGCCTATGGCTGCTTTCATGTCCTAACAGAAAAGTTGAGTTGTGACAGAGATCAAAGGGCCAGTGATGCTTCAAATATTTACTGTCACTCTTTATAAAAAGTTTGCTGACCCCTGCCTTATAGCAATGAGAGCAAATGACGTACAGCTATGTGTGTTGTGTTGATAAGGACGTATCTCACAGTGTTGAATGAGAGAAATCAGGCACTAGAGAGCACAAGTTATTTGGTTCGTTTCAATGAAGTTAAAAGTAGGCAAAATTACACCCTGAAGTGTGTGTGGGAAGTCAGGATAGACATTGCCCTGGGACGCATGGTGACTGGAAAGGGACCTGAAGATTCACGGGTTCCTGATTGTGTTCTGTTTCTGGATCCGTATGTGCGTGACCTGGATGTATTCTCTTGGTGAGAATTCACCAAACTTTGTACTTATGCCATGCACACTTGTCTCTGTGTTTATGATATTTTAGTGGAAAATCTTTTAAAAATGCTGTTGGACTCCCTGCACGCTACCTTAAAACTCCCAGTGATTTCCCCTGCCCTCTCATTTCTGTCTGCCTTCACACAAGCTGACGATTCCCCTGAAATGCACTCCTCCTGCTCCCTTTGATAAAATGTGATGAGCAAGGACCCCTCTTAGGATCCCGCTGGACTCCCCCCAGGCATGGAAAGAAAAGAAAATCTTGAGTTCCTTCAAGGGAAATTCCAGGCACCTCACTAGCTTTGAAAATTAAATGAGCAACCTGGTAAGTGAGAAGGTAATAATAGCTTAAAATAATAGCCCAGGAAGTTAGAGCCACAAAATGTTCAGTTCCCTATAGAAATTAAAGATTATATCTTCATATATGTCCCTGAATTATTTTTCAGAAATCCAGACCCCCATCACATGGAAGATGCCATCTGCTGGCACAGACACCTCAGGTAAGAAGGAACCAAGTACTGAATGGTGACCCTCCCATTCTTTGTTTTAAATTTCTGCCCGAGCAGCCTGGAGGAAGTCATATTCAGAGCCCAGAGCTTAACATTCCTTTCTGTTGACCCCAAGTTTTTAGACAAACTTTTGCTTCCTTAACCAAACACAAATCAAAGAATCTTTGAATTCACCTTTGACTTGTAGGCCCTGCTGGAGATGCTTTGTTCTTTTAAGTTAAACCAATGTGCAACTTCCATGTGTCGATTTATGACTTTGCCTATAATTCTGTTTCCTCCCCTGGAAAAACACTTTCAATGTAAGCCATGGGGAAGTTCAGGTCTTAGGCACTGGCTGCCTCATTCCCCTTGCCTGGTGCCCTCACTGTCTCTCGCCCGCAAATCCTGTCAGAGTTTGGCTTTGCTGCACCAGGTGGGTGGACCCAAGTTTGGTTCTGTAACAAGATGAATGCAAACTCATCCTTCAAATCTCAGTGCAGCTGTCTGCTGCTCAGGTCACCTTCCCGCCATGCCCCAGGGCTCAGAGATAATCCAGGGAAGCGGGCAGAGAGATCTCCAAGAGGGTGACACTGGACCTTAAGTGAATTTGGAGAAATAAAAGAGGTGTCACTGGTTGAATCTTGAGTGTCTGTCACACAAGAGAGGCCAGGTTGGCCACTCCGGAGGAATTCAGCTGTTAGTAGCTTAGTTTAATCCAGGCTTAAGCCATCTGTCGGGGGCAGCTTAGTTTGGTGTGTAGAACATTGGGCAAATCTGGAAAAAAGAGCTATATAGCAGCCAGGACATAGTGAAATTAAAGGGACTAAGGTGCCACCTCTAAATGGCTGCAGAAAAGTGAGGAATTCATCACTGGGCAAAACTGAGAAACTCAGGGGGAGGTGACTATAACCATAATAGGTTTGTTGCCCTACGCATACAACCAGTCCAGACACCAAGACACCAGGTTGCAGCAGAGAAAGAGGTTTCATCATAGGGTCATTGAATGAGGTGATGGGAGAAAACCTCAACTCCATCTCCCCAAGGAATCTGGGGTACAGGTTTTGGAGTGCGTCAAAGTGCGGTCGAGGAGTGCAGGGGGAAGTCATGGGTGAGGGAGAGGAAGAAGCTGTATTCTCATGTGGATCCCTTTCTGTAACCGCCCAGTGGGTTCACCTTGCCCGCTGCCTAGACAGAGCTGATTTCTCAGGATGAAACTAGTAGGCCTTACAAAACCTAAAAAGTTAGCACCAGGTGGCCCTAGATAGGGTCCCACCCTGCCTAGATAGGGTCCCACCCTGCCTCGATAGTGTTCCACCCTGATAGGGTCCCACCCTGCCAATTCCAGGGGTCTCACCCTGCCTCAAAGTTCCCGGAATTATCAACTCCAGGAAAGAACCTCATAAGGTCCTGCTCTAACCAATTAAACCAAGACCCCTTGCTCAGGCTATAGCTAGACCCAATCATTTTATGCCTTAAGCTTTGTTTGAATTTCGCGCCATAAGCTGTGTTTGAACTTGTGTTAGCATATATAAACAGCCTGTAACAAGCAGTCGGGGTCCCAGGACCAACTTAGAGCTTGGGACCCTAGCGCGCTAGTAATAAATAACTCTCTGCTGAGAACCTCGTGTCGGTGATCCTTCGCGACAGCCCCTGCCCAGGAGGGAATCGAGAGTTCGGTTCCAACAAGGACAGGGGAATTGCAATGGTGAGAGAGTAATTCACACAGAGCTGGCTGTGCAAGAGACCAGAGCCTTGTTATTACTCAAATCAGTCTCCCTAAGCATTTGGGGATCAGAGTTTTTAAAGATAATTTGGCAGTTAGGGGCTTGGGAAGTGGGAAGAGCTGATTAGTCAGGCTGCAGATGGAATCACAGGGGGTCGAATCGAGGTTTTCTTGCTGTCTTCTGTTCCTGGGTGGGATGGCAGAACTGGTTGACCCAGATTACTGGTCTGCGTAGTGTCAGCTGATTCATGGAGTGCAGGGGCTGCAAAATATCTCAAGCACTGATCTTAGGCTTTACAATAGTGATGTTTTCCCCAGGAGCAATTTGGGGAAATTAAGACTCTTGGAGCCAGAGGCTGCATGAACCCTAAACTGTGATTTCTAATGTAGCTGATTTGTTAGTCCTAGAAAGGCAAACTAGACCTCAGGCAAGCAGCGGGTCTTTTCGGGAAAAGGCTGTTACCAATTTTGTTTCAGAGTCAAACCATGAACTGATTTCCTTCCCAAAGTTAGTTTAGCCTATGCCCAGGAATGAACAAGGACAGCTTAAAAGTTAGAAGCAAGATGGAGTCAGTTAGGTCTTATTTCTTTCACTGTCATAATTTCCTCAGTTATAATTTTGCAAAGCCGGTTTTGTTTCTTCTCTAGGGGCCTTCAAAGTGGTTGCTGGAATTAATATATCTGAGTTAAATAAAAGTCTTACGATTCTAATGTCCAAAATCCCATCCATAGGAACAATGGGTATGCAAATGGTCAGTATCTAGCGCTAAGTGACTTTTAGTAACAAGGAAGTGGGCCAAAGGGCAGCCTGATGAATACTTAATTATAACCCTATTTCTGTCCAGAACCCAGGATGCAATTGTCAACCCTGTGGAGACAGTTTCACAATGGTTTCAGTTGGGGCTGGATCCAGCATTGTGAACAATGCCATCAAGAATCCCAGGAATCAGTCTTTTCTCTCCTTTTGGCTCTGCCTGCCCCAGGTTTCATTCTCTGACAGGAGTTGACTATGGTAACTCCAGCAGCCCCAGGCTAATGTCTTTAAGTCCAATGGAAAGAATGGGTTTTCTCTTTCCTAAAAGTTCAAGAGAAGAGGCAGAACCAGGCCTCCTCTGTTTGGATCACATGCTACCCACCACTCCCCGCCATGGAATCTCTGTAATCAGGGGATGGAATGTGGTGCTTGTCCAGGCCTGAGTCAAGCCTTGCCTTGCCCTGAAGCAGGTGAAGAGAAGAGTGAGACCCATCAACCCCTGTTTCCTGGTATACAACTCACCAAATCCTTGGGATCTCCAAGAGGATGAGTGGCTTTCTGTATGCTAATGAGTTGACTGATGGCAGGGGGAACCTGGACAGACTATCAATGGGGGCTGGTTGCCAGGGGAACCAACCATGTGATTAGAGGGTTAACAGTTTCAGCTCCACCCAACTGGACCTTTCGGGAGGGCTGGGGAGGGGGCTGAATGTTGAGTTGAGTTGATCACCAAGGCCAAGAAGGTAATAAATCATGCTTCCATAATGAAGCTTCCATAAAACCCCACAAGGACCGGGTTCAGGGAGCTTCAGAGAGCTGAACACATGGAAGTTCCTGGAGGGTGGTGCCTGGAGAAGACCTGAGAGCTCCACACCCCTTCCTTATACTCCACCCTCGGCATCTCATTATCTGTATCCCTTGTAATATCCTTTGTAACACACTAGTAATGTTAGAGGTAGAAGAGATCAGAGTTACCCCAAGTTACTGGTGGCAAATCTGTAGGGGTCTGCAGCAACTTCAGTCCTTGCCTCCTCAGAAGAAAGAATTCGACTGATGTGCATAAAGCAGACAAAGAGACCAAGGCAAGTTTCAGAGCAGGAGTGGAAGTTTCTTTAAAAAGGCTTTAGAACAGGAAAGCAAGGAAAGTTCACTTAGAAGAGATCCAAGAGGGCGCCTGAAGGTCAAAGAGAGAAGAGAGCATTTAACTTCCATCCTAACACTTTCTTTTTTTGTTTGAGATGGAGTTCTGTCACCCAGGCTGGAGTGCATTGGCACGATCTTAGCTCACTGCAAGAGCCACCTCCCAGGTTCACATCATTCTCCTGCCTCAGCCTCCCAAGTAGCTGGGACTACAGGCGCCCGCCACCAGGCCCGGCTGATTTTTTGTATTTTTAGTAGAGATGGGGTTTCACCGTGTTAGCCAGGATGGTCTCATCTCCTGACCACATGATCTAGCCGCCTCGGCCTCCCAAAGGTCTAGGATTACAGGCGTGAGCCACTGCGCCCGGCCCATCCTAGCACTTTCTAGGCTTGCCTCTTTCCCATGATTCTTTCTTTAGGCATGCATGCGGTGTTCTCCTTACCCTTGGGAACTGAGCATGTGCAGTGTGTTTAGGAAGTTGTCCGCGTGTCCATCTGAGGCTTTCTTCCCTTTCTCAGTGGTAAGCTCCCAGAACATCATACTTTGCCAACTTGTCTCGTGAGCATGCCCAGGAAGTTTCTTCTCCCTGGTGTCTATATTCAATTAACACTTTTAATGTCAATAGCTGTGGATCATCAAGAGATTGTCTCTCCCTGCGGCTGCAAATGATCATTTTTAGAGAGGTGGTGTGATAATCATCAGACCATCACCTGACATTCCTAGTGGGTACAGGGAGAACCTTCTCCTGCCCCATTCATGCCAATCTAACTACCTGTAAAAGTAAACATAAGGAAGTGTTTCCCTGAGATGTGTGGACTACTCAAGCAAATAAATCAAATCTAAGGGGGAGGGAAATCTCAATTTATAGCCAGTTGATCACAAACAAAGGTAAAACAACCAGGGGCTTGCAATTGGTATCGAAGTGAGGCAGGGGCAGTCTTGGGGGACTCAGCCCTCAACCTGTACAATCTGACACTATCTCCAGGTAGTGTGGGAATTGAATTAGAAGACACATACGTGGTGTCCACTGCAGAATTGGTTATTTGCTTGCCGTGTGGGGGTAAACCCAGATACATTTGGTGTCAGAAGGCTTTTGTGTTATAAGAGCCAAGTATAGGAGAAACTGAGTTTGTTTTTTCCTATATTCTCAGAGGCCACGCAGGTCAAAACTACAGCCCCACCTTGCACTGATTATTAACTGTTGAAACCGCCTTTGCAAAACTTGTAACAGTGAGAAAATTATGATTCAAAAGAGATCTGACCTAACCAACTCCATCTTGCGTTTAACCTCCAAACCATCCTTGGTTGTTCCTGGGTGTGGGCCAAGCTAACTTTGGGAGAAATTGAGTTTCTAGTTTAAATGATAATAGCCCTTCCCAAAAAACTAACCTCCTTTATAACACTAATGAAAGGCCACCAAGGTTAGGAGGATGAGAAGGGCCTGAATTTGTGGTTAAGTGATGACCAGTCATTATTCCAGCCATTGCAAGATTTGTTACTTCCCCAATAACTCCCGCAGATAACATCATCATTGTAAAACCTAAGATTGGCCTTTACAGATGTCTTCTCAGGCTTTTGCATTTCTGAGGACCAGGTGGCCCCACTAGGACCAGCAAATCTTGACTCAACATGACCTGTGGCCGCCACCCAGAAGTGGACTCAGCCTCAAGGACTGTTTTCCTCACCCCATGATTGCATGCCCAACCAATCAGCAGCATCCATTCTCTAGCCCCTGCCCACCCAAACTATCTTTGAAAAACCCTAGTCCCCAAATTTTCAGGGAAGCTAATGTGAGTAATAATAAAACTCCAATCCCCCATTTAGCCAGCTCTTCATGTATTATACTCTCTCAATTGCAATATCCCTGTTTTAATAAATCAGCTTCATCTGGGCAATGAACAAGGAGAACTTGTTGGGCAGTTACACTGTGACCTTACAGAACGAAGTTTCTTGATCTGTACAAGGGTGATGGGTGTCCTCACTGCAAGGGGATATTGCAAGATGGCATGTATGTCCCAGGGACCGAGTACCTGGCCTTAATGGGTGCCTGATGAATGGTGGAGCCCTCTGTACCATTCTGCTTTTCAGGAAGGAGAAAAGCCCCGTTTATGCTCCAGGCCAGGGATGAGGATCAGGAGTGTGGGCCACCCACTCTGCAGGCTCTATGGAGCCACTGTGTGGGTGCAGGGCCCTGTCAATCACAGCCACTTTATCTGATAGACCCCAAGGGAGAATCATCATCGTTGTTTTAATCACACCATTGAAACAAACAAGAATCAGGGCTGGCTTCAATTAATTCAGCACACAAGCAGAACACATTTTATGATTTGCAAGTCAGATACAGAGCTGCAGACCACACTCTCACCCCAGTGACAAGTCACATCCTCAGAGGGTTAGGTGGGGAGGGACAAGGTAGGGGATAGGGATCTGGCTTTGGATTGTGGTTCTGACACTGACAATTAGTGTGACCTCCAACAGATGCTGAAATACTCTGGGCCTGAGTTTTCTCACCTGTAAGAAGGAATCAAAGTTGTAAAGATTACAGGCATGATCTAAGTCACCTGGGTTCACTTACAAGAACAAAGAACTGTTGCTTTGCTTATTCTAGAAAGGAAAGAAATTAGCACAAGGCATCAGGTGCTTACAAAAGCCACTGGAAGTTCATGAGGAGCAGGCTCTGGACTGGGTCTGCGCAAAAACACGGCAGAACTGGCCTGCCAGGAATCTGGCACATCTGCCTCCATCAGGAAAACAGAGACTCAGAGGCTGCTGAAACTGTTAGCTTCTAGAACACGCAGCAGAAGCTGTGACCCTGCAGTCAGGAAGCCCTCACCAATGCGGAGACCCCTTGTCTCCCACAAAGCTAATGGCTGCTCACTGCAGTGCAGAATGGAAAAGCTTGATGCAGCAGGGGGATGACCTTGGCCTCACCACCCTCAGCTGGAGGAGCAGAATTGCATCTCAAATGTCCTAGGTGCAAAGGAATTGGGGAAATTGCTTTTTTTGGGAGGGGGTTGCTCTGCAGTGCAGGAAGATGTAGAAGAAGATGCAGCCAGATGGCAACAGTTGAGAAAAAGGCGACATAGGATGAGGCCCTGAAGGGTTTGGGATCCAGCGGCCGGTCCTAGGAGCAGCTGGACTCATGTGCCCATAGCCTCCCTCCTAAGCCAGTCTTCCAAGCACGAAAGTGTCCTGAAGTCACCTGGTCCGTGGCTCTGCCCCAGCCCAACCAGAGCCAACAATCACCTGACCTCTCCACAGGGCCTTCTGGTTCCAGCCCCAGGATGGGGAGAAGCAGCTCGGGATTGATGATGAAGCACTGTCCCTGAGCCCTACACCCACCCTTCTGTGCTCTGCCCTGTGATGCTGAGACCGGGATTCTGAAAACCATGTTTCTGTTCAAATAGCTGACATGGCTCTGTCTCAAGATGAGACTTGAAGTCCCATGCAGGGGCTTCAGAGTCAGACACAGCTTCATCTTCCCTGTTCAGGGGCTGTGAGACCCAGGCAAGTGGCTTAATCTTCCTCAGCCACAATTTCTTCGTCTCTAAAAGAATCGTCTCTCCCCACAAAGTTGATGTGACAGTGCATCATGTCTGTGCGTAAAACACCCAGCACGGGGCCTGACAAAGGGTAAGCTCTGGCCAGCGTCAGCGGTTAGCGTCCTGCAGGCGGACCATAGCCTTCCACTTCCCACGGGTGTAAAGGTCTCTGGGAAGGTGCCTGGACCCTCCTCTGAGGACCATCAAGGCAGACGCTGTGAGGCACATATGCTATAGCCATCTCCTCCTCCTTTCCTGCTGCCCACTTCTGGAAAAGCAGAAGATGGCTGACACTCCATTCCAGAATGTTCCCTCTGCTTGGCACACTGGCTCTCCCAGGCTCAGCTCACTCTGAGGTCTTTCAGGCTTCAACTTCAGCCCCAGGTCTTCAGGGAAGCCTTCTGTGATTGTACAAAGCATTTCCTCTGGGCTCCCCAGCCTCCGTTGGGCTTACCTACAAGCTGGTTTCTCCGTTTCCCTACCCCCGTCAGTGAGCTCCTTGGTGGGGTGGGGGATGAAGGGAGGTGGGCTCGCTGCTGAATTCCCAAAGCTTACCTAAAGCCTGGCACAAATGCCCTCCCGATGGCTGGCTGTGGAAATGAATGGGTGAGTTCCTGATTTACGAGGGATAAAACAGAGGCTCAGAGACGCTGCACAGACTTGCTTAGAATAAGGCTCATACTCGACCCCAGGTCCCACTACACCAAGCTGCTTCAAAGCGAGTTCAGAATCCAGAGCACCCTTCCCCAACTCAGCCTCCGAGCTGTTACTTGGCAGGAAGGGGAGATTTGTGCAGAAGTCCACAGAGGGTCTGTCTGCAAACCTCCCTCACTGAAGCCACAATAAGGAGCTTGTGAAAAACTTAACCTCTTAGCCCCACCCCAGAGCCACAGAGTCAAAAGCTATGAGGTGAGGCCTGCGAATGGTCATTTCTCATCAACTTCCCACGTGGCTCTGAAATTCCTTAATACTGAGAAGCCCCTGGGGCTCCTGAGAACATGACTGGGAAGTTTTGCTGCTGGTTCTTCCTACCCTGTTTTCCAAGTCTCTCCTAAGACTGTCCTGGGATGAAGGGGCCAGGTCACTGGAGGTAAACACCCAGCCCCCGAATATTCCTTCTTTTACTTTTCTGAGTATATTAACTTTTTTTAAAAGTAACAATAAAACCACACTGCCCATGGGAATTTCAGCTTGAAAGCAGATACTTTAAGCAGTTATGATAAAAGGGAGTCAAAATGCACACCCTTTAGTGGCAGACAGACAATTGAAAAGATCCCTGAGCCCAGGCTTCTTGGGGTTTCCAGGAGGGAGGTCCTAAATCTGAGGTATGCCCTGATAGGCAGGTCCAACCTTGACTCTGCTACTGCCTCTCTGTGGGGTCTTCAAGTTCCTTCAAGTTGCCTGTGAAACAGAAATAATAGCAGCTCTGCTATCTCATGAGAAGGGTATGTG
This sequence comes from Colobus angolensis palliatus, assembly GCF_000951035.1. Lineage (NCBI taxonomy): Eukaryota > Metazoa > Chordata > Mammalia > Primates > Cercopithecidae > Colobus > Colobus angolensis. The sequence continues at coordinate 1,502,703 of NW_012116477.1, forward strand.
AGTATGCAAAGCCCCGGGCACCCAGAGGGGAGGTAGCAATATATCAATTACTTTCATTCATTATTCCTATTACAGTCACCATGAGATAGACTGTTGGGTGTTTCTCAACACTCATACGAGCCTCCTAAAATAACCTAAGGAATAGCTTTCTCTGAAATTGTCTTTTATTTCGCAGCAGGGCTAAATCCTTGTTCCACCTTTTCCTTTGCATTGGTACTGTAGTCAGGGTATGTATGTCTATTAATCTCTGTGTTTGATAATTTCTAAGAAGTTGCTTTTGTCAAGGGTAGCAAGTATCCAGAGCCAGTGTCATGGGAGGTAAAGGAATTTACCAAGGCAGTTATAGGTAAAGAAAGGCAGATTTATTAGAGAAAGTATGAAAAAACGTTGCAAGATTGCAATGGGAAGCACATCAGGAAGGGAGCTGTCTGCAAAGAGGGAGAAGCTGGAAGGAAGTTTTATACGGTCGAGCTGGAAGGGGCTACATACAGAAGGAGGTTGTTGTACCCTTGGATTGTTTGTGATTAGCATCTCTGGTGTTATTTCCCACCCGAGGTCCTCCTCAACCTGGGGCCCCTTCCTCATTGTTGCTTATCAGGACTCCCCAGCTTTTGCCCAGAGATTCTTTCTACCATTTGGGGTGCAAACTGAACTTTCTGCCTCTGAAAAGAGAGGCCACAGCAACCAATGTCAAGAGGAAGGATTCTTAGGTTGACGACCTCAAAATACAGGCTTTAGAGTTTCAACTGAGATAATAACGTATCAAGAGGAAGGGCAGAAGCCAGTATTTATGTCCTAAACAATAATATGCCACACACATCAACAATATATAAACATAAATAACATTTAGGAAGGGTGAATGATGATTTAAGAGGCAGTATATTTCAATACAGGAAAAATAAGGACCCTTTCAGATTCATGTTATAGAGCGTAAAATGACATGGTTCCACAGGCTAAGTGGATAAGGGGGATGTGGAGCGAAAAACAAGGTTGTCAATTGAGAGGACATTTTCCCTACCCTTCCCTCTGTCAACCAAGACCTGGTGGTGAGGGAGAGAGCAACAGCACTTGATGAGTTTATGGACTTGATCACAAGTGACCAGCAAGGCCCTGAAGGTTTTCTTCCCTACCAATATGGCGGCACCAGCAGGCCTTTGAGATCCTGTCTCTGTGGCCCCAGAGACTCAGGGGGCATCTGTAAGTTTCCCAAGCCCTTGAGGAAAGCGAGGAAGTACCATAAGGGTGGGTCAGTCTAAGACAAGGCTGCCCGGGAAGGGAGAGTGCATCAACCAGAATCCAGTGGGACTCACACGTCAGCTGCCGGAGCCAGCTGGGAGGAACGCCACGGGCAGAAAACAGACACTCTCTCCTTCCTGCCTCCACCTAACATTGCTGTAGGACTTTCACCTTAGCTAAAAATGGGGTCCTTGTCACACGACCATGAAAAATTAGGCTCACACTTTGAAGGGTGAGACGGGCAGAGTTTACTGGGTGAAAAGGAAAAAACGGGAAACAGGGACTCTCTGCAAAATCACAGTCCTGCCAGTGGGCTTCCCGCCTCTCAGGCTGAATCCCAGGCTCCAGCCGGGAACAGGAGAGAACAGGCTCCTCCTCCTGCCAAAGGCGTGAACTTCAGTGACTCCACCCCATTCTCCCAGTGTGCAGGCCAGAGTTTCTCCGGCCACTCCTTCATACTTGGCTGTCTCAACATAAGCCCCTCCAAACATAGGTGTCACCCTGGGGTGTGGGTGAGGGAATCTAAAATGGTGAGCTTAAACCTGAAATGATCAAGGAAAAAAACTAGAAATGACTCCACTGACTTGATTAAAATTTCCATCTTTGGGTAGAATGAGAGATTGAAGTCAATTGTAGGGAAAAAAAGGTCAGTTTTTTACATATCTGAATTTGTGTTTTGAAAAATGGTACTTTCTACATGAGCATCCGAATTAATGCAGTTGATGGGACTTGATTCTGCCAGTGATGAGTACTGTCCCGTGGCTGAGTCTCAGCTCAGCATCTTTCCATTTCTTCATCAGTAAAAGGGGAACGTTCACCACTCTGCCTGTGTTTCAAGACTTATTGGAAGGGCCAGGAAATGTGGTCCACTCCTGAAATCCAAGCATTTTGGGAGGCTGAGGCAGGAGGATCATTTAGAGACCAGAAGTTTGAGGCCTGCCTGGGCAATGTGTTAAGACCTTCTCTCTACAAAAAGGGGACAAAAATTTGTTGGGTGTGGTGGTGTGGACCTGTAGCTACTAGCTACTTGGGAGGCTGAGGCAAGAGGATCACTTGAGCCCAGGAGTTTGAGGCTGCAGTAAGCTATCATTGTACTGCTGCATTCCAGCCTGGGCAACAGAGCCAGACACTGCCTCTAAAAAATATATGATAATAAAAAAGACTTATGGAGAGGCTTGAACAAGGTAACATGGTAAAATACTCTGAAAATATAAAGTGTCATAGATGAGCAACATAGTGATGACTATTGCAGCAACAATAATGATGACAATGATCCATGGTGAGACATGTGCTTAAAAAACCAGGGAGGACACAGTGCCTGCCTTCAAGATGCATAACATTTAAGGAATGTGCAGAAGAGCTGGAAGAGTTAAATATATTCTTAAAAAGAGTTAGGCAGGTGGATCATGAGATCAGAAGTTCAAGACCAGCCTGACGAACACAGCAAAACCTCGTCTCTACTAAAAATACAAAACTTAGCCAGGTATGGTGGTGCATGCCTGTAATCCCAGCTACTCAGGAGGCTGAGGCAGGAGAATCGCTTGAATCCAGGAGGCGGCGGTTGCAGTGAGCCGAGATCATGCCACTGTATTCCAGCATGGGTGACAGAGCAAGACTCCATCTCAAAAAAAAAAAAAAGAGTCCCAGTAAGCTGTGAAAATACAGCCACAGCAGAAAAGGAAAAACACATCATCATTTGACAGACAAGTCTTGTTAGAATGACAGCTTGAAAACAATTCAGTAACCCTTTGAAATCACACAGCGATGGCATTTGGCTTTGACAGCTGTGTCAGGATACGAAACTCACCAAGAATGTGAAAACGCGGCCTCATCCCCAGAGCTCATGAGCTGCTGTGGTTGCTGGGGACTGGGGACACGGGAAAGAGCAGGTCTTGAGGGGTAACTGCCTCCTGATCGTGAGAGCCAAGTGCTGTGACATCAGGATTGTGGGACATTGAAGCAGGAGGCCAGCACACATGCCTGTGCTCACTTAACAACTGGTGTCTTCTGTGATTTACTATGTCAGGTAGTGGGAACACCAAAATAGAGTTGGGCCTCAACCTTTAAAAAATTAGAGTTCAGATTGAAGACTCATGAAGATTAGGAGCAACTGGAATTCTCCTATGTGGCTGGGAGAGTGAGAACTGGTACTACTACTTTGGAAAATGTTATGGCAGAGCCCATAAAGCTAAACCTATGCACATCCTGTGACCTAGCGAGTCCCTCCTAGGTGCCCACATGGCAGAAACGCATGCCTAGATTCCCCCAAAAGACTTGCACAAGGATGGTCATCGCAGTATCACCCATCATAATCCCACAGTGGAAAGGAGTCAAACAGCCATCTGCAGTAGACTGGGCAGTGCATTCTGGTGGCCTCACATACTGAGGCCATCTAACGCTGCAGTTCCCAGCCAGGGTGATTTTCCTTCACCTTATCCTGCCTTGATATTTGGCCATGTCTGGAGATATTTTGGGTTGTCAGGGCTAGGGGGTGCTACTAGCATCTAATGGGTAGAGATCACTTAACCTCCTCCAATGCACAGGAGAGCCCCTACAAGGAGGAAGGATCCCATCCAAAATGCCACCCAACGTGAATGAGGTGGAGAATCCTGTCCAGCAGTGGGAAGGAAGGAGCTACCCACACACAAACCATATGGATAACTTCAAACCTAAGACTGAGCCTGTTTGTGGAGTAAAGTTTTCTTAGAAAGTCAATGTTTGGGAAAGAAAGGATCACCTGCTGACTGGCTCTGGAGAGTTTGGTGATAATACCCTGCTATGTGACCAAATGCAAATCCCTGGCCGTCTCTGGGCCCATGTGCTTAAATACTGAGCATTAACCCTGCACAAACACCTCTGCGGGCTCTGGAAACCAGAACTCTGAAAACCTCTCCCCTCCCAACCTTAGCTTTATCATCTATAAAACGGGCACACCATACTGCCTCCTCCACAGGGTTTCGGGAGATGAGATGATGCGTGTGAAAGGGCACCAGGAACTGTGAAAAACACTGCCCAGAATTGAGGAGCTCTTTTCATTACTCAAGATCACACAGTACAGAGGTGGCAAAACAAATTTCCCAGGAGAAAACACCATCACCCTTAAAAAGGCAAACTTTGCTGGGTGCTCTGAAAGGGAACCAGAAGTGATAAAACAGCTTCCAAACAGAAGCTAAAGAGAGAGAGAGAGAGAGCAAGTGAGCGCGAGCCACTGCACATCTAAGCTTTGTATACTGAGCCACTGTTCTTGTTTGGAGGCGCAGGTGAAGGTGGGGAAGGAGTGGGAGGGTGAGTTGCAGGGGTGATGCTGAAACGCACTGCCTATGTAGGGAGGCTGCCAGCTCTGCTGTGTTCAAATGAGTGGGCCAGAATCACTCCCTTTCTGTCCTGGAAAAATGCCAGAGAGTCCTCAGACATGTGACCACTGGGCAGATTTCTGTCCCCAGGCCGGCCCTTCAGGACATGAAGGTGAGGGAGGTGAGAGGCAGAGCTTTTCTGCAGCATCTTAGGACTCAGACTTTTAGAGCTGGAGACTCACCCCCTTTCTCTACCCCAGTCCCCTCCATTTTGCAAACAGGAGACCATGTAGGGCAGGAAGAGGAGCCTGGGCTTGAACCCCAGGTCCTGCTCTTCCTAGCTGCGTGTCCTGGGACAGATTGCTCACATTCTTCAGCTGATGAAATGGGGCTACCACCTGCCTTTCTGCCCAGCAGTGCAGATGGAACGGATGGAGTGCAAGTGTGGAGAGCAGGCCCTCTCGCGCACGAGGCAGGCATCGCAGGGTAACTGTTTTATTAGGAACGTCCATTGCCCCAGCGCCAGGCGGGAGGCTGCATGGTAACCTTGCTGCTAGGCATGGTGCTAAACCTTACATGTGTCAACAAACTTATTGAATTTTCTTTGCATTCTTATGATCACCACTCAACACGGGGGCTCGTGAGGTCAAAGAGCTTGCCCAAGTCACCCAGTGGAGATGGCAGCGCTGGGATCCCAATGCAGGCTTCAGCCTCCCGACTCCCCTCCTTTGGTCACTCTTCTCTTGTGCTCCAACAATGGCACTGGCAGCTGGTGTTGTCAGGTTGAGGCACGCCCTCAAGGAAGTGCCACCAGCAAGAAGGGCAGGGATCAAATGACTGGTCTGTCACCTACAATTTTCATCAAGGCTCCTGGACCAATAACAGGAACTGCGGCTTTTACTTCTTGTCCAGAGGATTGCAAACTCAAAAGTTTTCAGGAAACCTTCAAATTTATCCATGTTGGCAACCAGTTTAAATGTTTTTTCTTTTCTTTCTTTTTTTCTGGGGGGGAGGGGGTGGGTGGGTGACAGGGTCTCACTTTGTGGCCCAGGCTGGAGCACAGGGATACAGTCGTGGCTCACTGCATCCTTGACCTCCTGGGCTGAAGCAATCCTCCCACCTCAGCCTCCCAAGTAGCTAGGACCATAGGCATGTGCGACCACACCCAGTTAATTTTTTTAAAAGAAGTTTTTGTAGAGACAGTCTCCTTGTGTTGCCCAGGCTGGTCTTGAACTCCTGGGTTCCAGTGATCCTTCTGCCTCAGCCTCTCCAAGTGCTGGGATTACAAACATGAGTTTCTTTTTTAATCTGCGAAAAATGTCAGTGTGTGGCTGGGCGTGGTGGCTCACGCCTGTAATCCCAGCACTTTGGGGGGCCAAGGTGGGTGTATCACCTGAGGTCAGGAGTTAGAGACCAGCCTGGCCAACATGGTGAAACCCCATCTCTACTAAAAATACAAAAATTAGCTGGGTGTGGTGGCTCATACCTGTAGTCCCAGCTACTGGGCATGAGAGTCACCTGAACCTTGGAGGCAGAGGTTTCAGTGAGCTGAGATTGCGCCACAGCACTCCAGCCTGAGCAACAGAGCAAGGCTCTGTCGCCAAAAAAAAAAAAAAAAAAAAAGGTCTGTGTGATGCGGCTCTTGGACCACCAGTTGTCACCTCTCTCCTACAAGGCTGCAATCCCTGTAAGAAATTTATGTGGCCAAGCCTCCACTGCAAAATGGGAGTATCATAGCCTGGTTTAGGATTAGAAGAGATTAAAGAAAGTGAACGTCAAGTGTCTAATACGGAGTAAGGCACACGTCTTAATCTGCTTGGCTGTTATAACAAAATTCCACAGACTGAGTAGCTTAAACAGCTGAAATTTATTTCTCACAGTTCTGGAGGCCGGGAAGTCCAAGATCAAGGTGCCAGCCAAATTCAAGGAGCCTGCCAATTCAGTCCCTGATGAGGGCCCACGTTCTGGCTTGAAGACAGCTGTCTCCTTCCTCCCTGTGTCCTCATGTGGCCTTTCTCTGTGCTTATGTTGGGGGGGTGGAGAGGCACAGGTGACAGCTCTGACCTCTCTGTCTTTTAAGGACCCCAATTCTATCGGATTAGTTCCCCACCTTTAAGACTTCATTTAACCTTAAATGCCTCCTAAAGATCCTGTCTCCAAATATAGTCACACTGGGCATCAGGGCTTTAATATTAAATACATGAATTTTGTGGGGGCCACAACTTAGTCCACAGCAGCACATTAGTCCATAGCAGTCAGAGGCACTTGACAGATGGGCGCTTTAATAACAACTACCTAAACGATTGCAAGAACCCCAAGCCAAGAAAAACCTCACTTTCCCTTAATTATTACCCATAACACTTGCAAGTTAGGAATTCTTTACATTTTTACTCAAATGAGGAAAGTGAGATTGATTAATACCCTTCTGGCATTAGAAGAATTATGTGGCAAGATTCCACACACATGCTTGACGCTGAAAACACAGCATGTTATCGCTTGACGCTACTAGTTTGACGGATTCGTACCCACACCCCACTTAACACACACTAATAGCAGACACTGGAGTGGGAGGGAGGGAGGGAGGGAGGAGGGTGTTCTGCTGGACACACAGTGGGGGATTTCAGTAAAGACAGAGGGCTTGCTTTTCACCTTTTACTAATTAAGGTTGCCCGATCAAATCCAGGAAGCCAAGGTAAGTCTGAATTTGGGATAAATAATGAATAATGTTTTTAGTGTATGTCCCATGCAGTATTTGAAATTAAAATATAACAGAGCATCCTGTGTTGTATTGTTTTACTTTGTTTTGTTTTCCTAAGTCTTTGACCCAAGAATGGGCCATTGTCTTCATCTGCTTGGGATGCTCTGACAAGTTATCATAGACTGGGTGGTTTAGATGACAGAAATTGGTATCTCACGTTGCTGCAGGCTGTGAAGTCCAAGATCAAGGTGCCAGCCAGCTCAGTTCCTGGTGAAGGACCTGGTTTCTGGCCTGTAAACAGCTGCCCTCTCGCTGTGTCCCCGCGTAGTGGAGAGAAAAATCATCTCTCTAGTGTCTCCTCTTATAAGGGCTCTATCCTCAAGACCTCATTGCCTCTCAAAGGCCCCACCTCCAAATACCCTCACATCAGGAGTTACCCTTCAACATGTAAATTTTGGGGGAACACAAACATTCAGTCCATAACAGCCAGGCTCTGCTTCTCCCCACCCTACCTTCTTCCCCCAACCACCTATGGGATTCAGCTAAAGTCCTTTTCTTTCCCTCCAGCTCCTGGTGGCAATTCTACAGGACTAGGGTCTTTACTGTTAGAGGATTCACACCCCAGGCCCTGTAGTCGCAAGCTTGTTAGCCACAGAAGCTACAGTAGCCCTGTCCTGAAAACACTCCTCACCCAAATTCTGTCCTCGTCAGGCCCCCTGCCCACTTCACTCAGGGTCCACCCTCACCCCCCTGTCAGTGGCTCTCCTGGTCAATGTTTCACCAAGACTGTCGCATGCACACCTTAAGAAAGAATCATTTAAATATCAAAGGATTCAGAGAGGCCCTTGCAAGAAGTGGTGAATATTTTTGCAGAAATGACCTCTTTAAGCTTATGCTGTCAAGGTGAAGTGTGGAGGTGAGAACTTTGGGTCGTCAGGTCATGCTCGCCTCCCCCACTGAGGGAGGAGTGTGCAGACAGGCAGAGCCAGCGGCCGACTCCTCCCCTTAGCCTGCGGTGGCTCGCGTCGCTCCAACTTTCACATTCCAGAAGAAAATGATGTTCCACATTTTGAGAATTTCATTTTTGAGATTTTTTCCTCCTTACCTAACACTTTTCATTGTCAGTCTTTCTGACTCCAGTGCCCATGTTTAACCTGTATTAGTCCTCAAGTGCGTTCTTAGCTGGAAATGAAACCACTGCTAACTCGATCAGCAGAATGTTGGAGGTGGCAGATTCCTGGGTTTTCTGTTAAAACTATCATGAGAAATTATCTCACAGGAATTGCATTTACACTGGTTGAAATCAAGTCTCCTTCCCAAAGGAGAATAAGCATATTAGAAAAGGACCTCACCAATAAATGAAGACAGGCTCTCTCCTGGACAGGCCTATGATTGCTTTGGACCAGTTTTGCCAGTGAGGCCTTCCTTGCATCCATGTCAGCCACTGTTCTACTACGAGAAAAAATCACACAGGCCTGGCTGCAAATGCTGATCCTGTCCCTGGCTGAGGGATCTTGGACCTCTCATTTAATAAAGCTAAGTTTTCACTTTATCATCTGTAAAATGGGAATAACTATACCTACCTAAATTGCTAAGAGGACTAGAGACAAGGTGTGGTAAGAGCTTAAAAGAGTTTCTATTGCATAACAAGTGCTCTATAAAGAGCAGCATCATTATCACTGTTGTGTAATGAGAAGACAAAGCAACACAGCACATGGCCCTGCCCTAAGTTCTGGGGTAAGGACTGTGAGCCGAGTATAGTTCATAGGCAGGCAAAGGCTTTGTGCTGTTATGATCTACACTGGTTTTCGTCCAGCATTCCCAGATGATATAGTTTGCGTGTTTGTCTCCACCCAAATCACGTGGTTGAATTGTAATCCCCATTGTTGGAGGTGAGGCCTGGTGGGAGGTGACTGGATCATGGGGATGGATTCTTCATGAATGGTTTTGCACCGTCCCTTGGTGCTGTCCTCATAACAGTGAGTTCTCGTGAGATCTGGTCATTTAAAAACGAGCGGCACCTTGCCCCCTACCTCTTGTCCCTGCTTTCTCATGTGACACGCTTGGTTCCCCTTTACTTTCGGCCATGATGGGGAGTTTCCTGAGGCCTCCCTGAAAGCCAAGGAGATGCCAGCACCATACTTCCCAAAAAGCTTGTGTAACTGTGAGCCAATTAAACCTCTTTTCTTATAAATTACTCCATCTCAGGTATTTCTTTATAGCAATGCAAGAATGGCTTAATACAGGCTTCACAAAGGAAACACAGGGCAGATGGAGCTCTGGAGGACCAGCAGACTGTGTGGGTAGCAAAGAGGAAGGAAAACCTGGAGAACAGATAGCTTTCCTGAAGAACAGAAGGTGCCAGAATTGAAATAAGAAGAAATAACTCGAAGAGACCATTTTTTTCCCTTAATGAACACGGTAGGACTTCTGCTTCCAGCTACAACAGTGATTCCAGCAGACCCATGCACTCACCAGTAACAATGAGAAAAGCCAGATGAAATTTAAAACAACAGCAACATCTTTTTGGAGGCTTTAAAAAGTGACTGAGGAGCCAGCGCTTGACCTCAGAACGAAGGGTGGTTTGTTGAGGTGAGTCCAACTTTGTGTTGTTTTCTCCTGAGAACAGTTGCAGAGGTAGAAAGGCTGAGAAGCCACGCAGAGGGCAGCTGCTGTGGGCAGTGAAGCCAGCAGAGCTTCCCGCAGTCCCACAGAGCTAAGAGTCAAAAGGGGAGTTCTGAGCTGCCAGAGCATTGAGGCGAGATCCCCGCAATAAGGAAGGTGTGGAGAAATGAGACCAATACTATGCAGTTTCTCCTCGAGGCACTTCTGAGACCTTAAGCTGCACATGGCAGGAGTCCTAAGAAACAGCCTGAAAAACAGGGAATGATTTGGGGCAGCCTTATAGTATTGAGGGGGCAAATCGTTGAGTTCAGGACTTGCCAAGAAGGATGGGTTCTGGACAGCATCACAGGGTAGGTGCCTGGAGGATGACACCCTAGAGGTGGAGGTACACTGGAGTCAGTTCAGTCTCTGATTGCATTGAAGTGACCATTTTAGACTAGCCTCCCACCAAAGGAGAGGGTCAATCACCTATGGAGGAAAATGCAGTCCAGAGACTGTAATTTTTCATATACTTTGTCCCATAGTCAATCAAAAGTTACCAGGCAGACCAAAAAACAAGGGAAAAAACAGAATATATAAAGAGACTCACAAATGACCCAGATGATAAAGTTAGCAGACATGGATTTCAAAATAACTTGGAAAGTATGTTCAAGAAAAATTTAAAACGGTATTTAAAGACTTGTCTTCTCCCTCCTCAAAAGCCCTAGACCCAGATGGTTTTGTAGGTGAGTTCTACCAAAACTAAACATTTAAGGAAGAGTTAATCCCTGTTTCATACAAGAAATTAGACAAAGTAAAGAGTCTTCCACCTCATTCCCCAAATTAGACAGACTGAAGAGTTCCAAGCTTATTCTATGAGGCTACAGAAGGAAAAGGTGGCAAATGGAAAAGGTGATGAACCAAGTTCACGATGAGCACTTACTGGAGTCAGGACCATAGAGAGGGTTAAATTGGAAAGAAAGGAAGAGACAGGTAGGAGAGGGCTGGAGCAGAGTGGCCTTCAAGACCAAACTGAAGACTTTACAGACTTGACACTGTGAGTGATGGGAGCTGATTTCAGCTCCTGGCTGAGGGAATAACACAGCTTAGCTCAGTTCAGCTCTGCCATTTCTGCCCCATTACATGGAAAAGGCTCTACCCTTCTTCAGAAGCCCCCTTCATGCCAGGTGACCCTAATATACCATGCCTACTAGAGACCCAGTCAGAACCTCTCAACTGGGAGCTGGACTAAGAGATTAAAAAAACAAAAAACAAAAAAACCTGCCAATCTGGGGATTTTGAAGCTACACATTCATTTATTCAACAGATACTTACTGAGTACTTCTTACACACCAAACAGCCTTTTGAGGACTGCTTCACTATGAGAAACAAGGCTGACATGATCCCTACCTCTAGAGCTCACAGTCCAGGGGTTGTAGAGAATAAGTAAATAGAAAATAGAATCATTCCCTTTAGTGGCAATAATTCGCATTTATCCTTAATTTACTATTATAAACAGAGTAGTAATATTTCCTCATACACAGCATCTCAGAAGAAAAGGTATTTGAGTAAATATTTGGGGGAAAGAAAAAAGAAGAAGGAGGATGAGCCTGCCACATGGAGAGACGAGGGAAGAGTGTTTTCAGCAGAAGGAACAAGGGCAAAGGCCTGGAGGGGGGAACAATCTTGGCACATTCAACAAACAGAAGAGTAGTGTGGGGCCAGGTGTGGTGGCTCATGCCTGTAATCCCAGCACTTTGGGAGGCTGAGGCAGGCAGATCACCAGAGGTCAGGAGTTCAAGACCAGCCTGGCCAACATGGTGAAACCCTGTCTCTACTAAAAATACAAAAAATTAGCTGGGCGTGGTGGCAGGCACCTGTAATCCCAGCTACTCAGGAGGCTGAGGCAGGAGAATCACTCAAACCCAGGAGGTGGAGGTTGCAGTGAGCCAAGATCATGCCATTGCACTCCAGCCTGGGTGACAGAGAGAGATTTTATCTCAAAAAAAAAAAAGAAAAGAAAAGAAAAGAAAAGTCATGTGGCAGGAGCACAGTGACCAAGAGGCAGGTGGCAGGAGATGGTGGCACCTTTCAGGCATGGCCTTGCAGGCCATGGTAAAGAGCTCAAATTTTATTTTAAGTGCTTCTGAGAAGATTCTGGAGGTTTTTAAACAAGGGCCATTTCGTGATCAGAGTTATAGTTTAAAACACAAAATTGAGGTGCACTAAGGAGAGAAAACTATGGTGAAAAAAGAATGGAAGCAGAGAGAAAGTTCTGAGGCTACTGTGGCTGCCTTGGTAGAGATGGTGACTTCAGCTAGCAGAGCAGAGGAGAGATGAGGAACATGGAATGAACTTGAGAGATATTTTGGAGGCAGAACTTCAGAACATGAGAGCAAGGGAGAGAGTTTTGGGCTGAGCACCTAGAGGCGGGAGTTAGGGTCATTTTCACATGGAGCCTGAAGTTTGAGGGAGGAGAAGCTCGGAGACTTTCTGAAGAGGCCATTGTTCAGAGAGCAGGATACAGACAGACACTGTCTGACTACTCTTCAAGAGGGCAGTCCTACCTCCCTGAACTGGGTTCTACAGGATTCCCCTGGATCCTTACAATCAATTTCATTTTCATTTGAGAGAAATTAATTGGGTTTCTGTTGCTCATAACCATGTCTATGACAGCTGAAGAGTTTAGGAAGATTCATGCATTGGGCATCTTCTTTCAAAGGCACAAAACATTTTCTTTATATTTTTCATTTGTTCTTTTCAAAGCTTTTGGGAGAAACCATTCTCCCCCATTTCTGCTATTTCCTTCCAGATGAAGGGGACTCAGTGAGGATGAGACTCCTGGCCTCTGTCCGATCCTTTCCATCCCACCCGAGGGAAAGGAACATCTGACTGCAAGTTTTAGAAAACCAAAGTGGGTGTGGTTGGTTCACACACTGCTTTTACCCTGTGGCGGGTCAGCCTGCCCGAGTCAGGAAGCCACGAGTCCCCTGCTCCCATGTGCAGCATCCCTCGTCCTCACAGGCGCCACTCCGGGGCCAGCACATGACGGGGAGGCTGGAGGCCAACCCCAGACCAGCACCACCTTCACCAAGTGTTTAATTCTGTCCAACTCCAGGGTATGGTTTTAGGAAGTCACACTGACTCTCATCTGGGCTACAACTTATAATTGAGCATTTAGTTGTAAGAAGTCAGAGGTGGTAGAGTGCAGAGGTTTCGCGTGCTGTTTCCAGAACCACAGGGTTAAAATCCAGGCTGGCCATTTACCCGCTGTGTGGCCTCAGCAAGTTCATGTAACCTCTTTGCAACTCAACGTCTCCATCCATCCAATAAGATAATAATAGTAACTGCCTGTCAGGGTTGTTATGAGAACTAAATGTCTTAACACATACAAAACACTTAGAGCAATGCCTGGCCACATATTAAATGCTCTGTATGCATTAGCTGTTGCAGTATTTTGGTTTCCATCTGTTACTCTTATTCTCAATTTTTAATCTGTTTAGATGAGCGCTGCCCAGTAGAACTTTCTGTGATGAGGAAGTCTGCCAGGGCTTACAGGAAGCATTCTGTGTCTGTGCTGCCCAGCACAGTGGCTGGTAGCCTCGGGCAGCTGGTAGCCTCATGGCCTCAACGGGTACTTGAAGTGTGGCTACTGAGATAGAGGAACTGCATTTTAAAATTGGTTTCCTTTTAATTAGTTAAAATGTACCTTTAAATAGCCACATGTAGCACATGACTCCCACATCGGACAAAACAGGTCTCGGACGGAGTGGAGAAGAGGGGTATCACTAGTTGGTGTTTCTCAGAGACCCCCACCAGAAGGAATTATTGCTGGAAATCCTGCATAGTTACAAGACTTGTGACAAGTAAACACAGGAACTGGCATTTTCAGACCTGCTGCAGCTGTCGCTTCCTGTCCTGATGTTTCTGACAGTCTCACCCAGGGGTCCCTTCCTCCACGCTGTTTGGCTAGGTGCTCAATGATGTCTATGGAAGGTGGGTTTTGGAGATAAAGATACCGAGGTTTATCCAGGGGCATGCCTGCCTCTGGGCCCCACAGCCCATTAGTGATTGCAGCACAGTGACTGGGAGACTAGAAACGGATTTGCAAGCCAGCAGATGACTGACACAGGCCAAGGTGGCCAAGCTTTTACAAGCTCTTCCTCAGAGAATAGCAGTTAAGTGCGTGGGTTCTGGGGTCAGACTGCCTGGGTTCAATTCCCAGCTCTGCCACATTCCTGCTGTGTGACTGTGGACAAGTGACTTGCCCTCTCTGTGCTTTAGTTGCCGAATCCATTGCACATATTCTTTACCACTCATAACTGTCTGGCTAGAGAGAATCATTACTCTCAGCTAGGCTTCCTAACTTGCCTGAGCTCACTCACCCAGTAAATCAGCCACGGTATGGCAGGCCAGGTCTCACTAACGCAGGCCTCCATAACACCTGTTTCAGGGCTGGCTGACTGGTGAAGTTAAATATTAAAAGCTGAGAGAGCCAATGCCCTCATACAAAGGCTGGAATGTAACGAAAGCCCACCCAGAGTTTTGCCTAGGCTTTTCCTGGGCCTTAAAGCATGGCAAACTAACGAAGGAATTCTTAACAGGACCCGCTTAGGATTAAACACGTTTTGTTGGGGGTCTGAAGAAACTTCCCAGGCCTTCACTAACAGTTTACTGGGGATCTGAAGGCCCTCCCCAAACCTCCATGATCTAGCAGGGGACAAGATAAGGGTAATCACCGCAGCACCTGGACGCATTGAAATTAAGTAAATTTACGGAGGCTCCAGAGGAAGGTCTTCAGGACTCGGACCTTTGTTGTAGACGAAAAGAAGTTAATCGCTTCCTTTTTTAGATGAATGCACACTTACACGTAGACACATAGCTTAGAAGGTATACAAGTTCTGGCAGACTTTGTCATTTTGAGTTGTTCTGGCCATCATTTCCAAGGCTTCTCCCTTTAACCGCTTACAGAAACAAAAACTCTCTTCCTCCCCAGTTCATCTGCATCTCGTTTATTGGGTGGCGAGAAATTGCAGCAGAGCCCTCAGTTTGGTCCGGGAACAATGGGGCTGGACTGTGGAGTCAGGATCCCCAGACTCCGGACTCCTTGCCAGTCTCCCAGACAGCTGCTGCTTCCCGCCCTGGCGTTCCCAGCAAGTCAAAGGGAAGGTGGCCCGGCTCGGTGCTGCCTGCAAAACTCCCTTTCCCAGTACACAGGACCTAGTCTTCTCTTCTAATGAAACTCAGCTTTGGTTTAAAAAACAAATCCATTTCCAAAGCAACCTGAGGCTCTGACACCATGCTCACAGCGAGGGCGGCTCGGACCCTGCCCACTGGGAATCGCTCCTGCACCAGAGAACATTGTTACGAGTTTGGGGACAGCTGGGTTTTGTTGATTTTTTTCCCTCTCAGAATCCGGACCATAAAAGGTTCCAGCTTTCAAGTGCCTATTTCCCCCCATTACGATGCCTGGACATGCCCCACCTTTGGGCAGTTTTAAAGACTCCCAGGGCATCATCCCCTCTGCTGCCCAACTCACCCCTGCCCTCTGGCCCAGGGGACCTCCCCTCTCTGCTGCAGCCACCTTCCTCATTGTGGCTGGAGGAACCTAGAAAAGGCGGCTACAGGCCCCGCGGTGTCTGCACTGAAAACCCTGGCAGGGGGTGGGGAGAGGAAGCAAGATGAAGCAATGCTTGGCCCCAAGGGCTCTCATGGTGACTTCAGGCAGCAGCAGGACTCAAACTTGGGAGCTCAAAGAGTTCTAGAACATTCTTCCACTCCTCTAGCCTAACAGACTCCTCTTTAGAGGACTGGCATAATCCTTAGACTTTTTTTTTTTTCTTCTTCCTATTGAGATAATGTAACACTCTCCACAATTCACAGAATAGTAGAAAAGAACCTTCTTCCAAAAAGACTCCCCCAACTTCTGACCAGGCAGCTCCCTCGTCGTTATTATGCATGTTCCAGAAAGCCCTTAGTAGGTGGATCTCCAAGTCCCCCCAGCTCCTCCAGAAGATCCTAACATTGCAACAGGATGGGCTCAGTTCCTCCTCCACCTCCAGGGGAAGATGATGGCTAGGGAATGAAAGGGAAGTCCCCAGACTGCCCTCCTGGCCCACTCCCCCAGCTTCTCCCCTGGACTCTTGCAGGGGCCTCCCTCTTCCCCAGCCCTCCTGTCCCCACCTTCGTACAGCCAGAGGGACCCTGAAAAATGCAGGGTCAGGTCATGTCCCTCCTCTGCTCAGAGCCCTCCAGTGACTTTCCCAGCATACTTAAATAAAGCCCAGCTCCTTACCAGGGCCTGTGAGGCCTCACTCAGCCTGGCCTTGCTGCCTCCCAAGGGCCCTGTATAGTCCAAGAAAGATGGGACCTGCCAAACAGCATTGGCAGGGATCACTAGAGCTCTGTGCATTCTCCGCCGCTATCAAACACACGAACAATTCTGTATGCAAACAACCTCAAACAAGAGCAAAGCATCCTGGCTTCAGACAGCAGCACAAATGCTGCACCACCAACAGCCTAAATTAGACTTAGAAATAATGTGTTGGTTTGGGTCTGCCTGTACTAGGCTGGGAATAGGATTTTAGAAGCATAGTTAAGAGCTGAATCATGATTCAAGCACAACATAAAAGTTCAGCAGCACTGTGATGGGAAGAATAAGAAATCAAGCAAAATGAGGTGCGGTAGGCTCTCCGTGATAAAAATAATAATAATAATAATGATAAAATTAGTTTACAGTCATTCCTTACCTGAGAATTATTCATATGTTGAGGAGGCAAGAAAGTCACCCGAAGTCAAACTTTCTATCAGCCTGACAGACTGGGGATGGGATCTGCTGCCCTCCCGGCCCCTCCTTGCCAGGGGCTTCCACCTGAAATCTGCACCCGTAGGAGCCAATCCACATCACCAGGCTCTGGGAAAATGGGCCACATGGGAGCGAGCGGCCAGCAGTTTAGTGTGGGGTCCCTCCAATCAGCTGGCTAAACCTCCACTGGCTCTCACAACTCCCAGCATGCAGGCCTCACTCCTCCTGTGGCCCACGAGGTCTTAGCAGTAGCCCCCGCCCACCCCTCTGACTGCATCTCATAGGCCAGGTGGCCCTTTACCCTCCCCTCCTCAGACACCTGTTCCCAGTTCTGTGACTACGTCCAGCTCCTTCCAGGTCTTTTTCCCTCACACGTGCTGATGCCTCAGCCTAAAGCATTCTCCTGTCTTTGCTTAGCGAACTCCTATCATTTCTCACCTGCCTCCCCACTTTTACGTTGCCCTCCCTCTACACCCAACAGTTTATTTTCCCACAGCAGAATCATCATTTCAGAATGTAAGCTGACCACGGTGCTTCCCTCCTCTGTTCTAAGTTCTCCAGGTAGCTACTGTCACCTTATCTAACAGTGAGTGCCAGTGGAATACATAATTATTCCCCTATCTGCCCCTTTTCTCTTACAACATGTGGATTGAGTTATGTGACATTACCCTCCCTCCTTCCCCTCCAGCCTCCTTGTCCCCTTTAAATACTAAAGTCCTCAAAATCATCTTTGGAGAAAGGCACAGGCCACAGACTGTTTCTGTGATTCTGTGTTTCTTCCAAATGTGTCCTTAACCTTGGCAAAACAAACTTCTAAGTTGAGACCTGTCTCAGATACGATTTAAGTTTACACATACTAGATTTCAAAGACTTAGTACAAAAAGAAGTATCTCAATCATAAAGTTTATATTGATTGCACGTTGAAATATTTTTGATATGTTGGATTAAATAAAATGTATTAGTAAGATTAATCTCATATGTTTGTGGGCCACATAAATGTCTTCTTTTGAGAAGTATCTGTTCATATCCTTTGGCCACTTTTTAATGGGGTTGTTTTTTTCTGGTAAGTTTAAGTTTCTTGTAGATTCTGGATATTAGACCTTTGTCAGATGGGTAGATTGCAAAAATTTTCTCCCATTCTGTAGACTGCCTGTTCACTCTGATGATAGTTTCTTTTGTTGTGCAGAAGTTCTTTATTTAATTAGATCCCATTTGTCAATTTTGTCTTTTGTTGCAATTGCTTCTGGTGTTTTAGTCATGAAGTCTTTGCCCATGCCTATGTCCTGAATGGTATTGCCTTACATTAGGAAAGACTTGGAACCAACCCAAATGCCCATCAATGACAGACTGGATAAAGAAAACGTAGCACAAAGATACCATGGAATACTCTGCAGCTATAAAAAAGAATGAGTTCATGTCCTTTGCAGGGACATGGATGAAGCTGCAAGCCATCATTCTCAGCAAACTAATACAGGAATAGAAAACCAAACACCGCATGTTCTCACTCATAAGTGAGAGGTGAACAATGAGAACACATGGACACGGGGAGGGGAACATCACACACTGGAGCCTGTCGGGGGGTTGGGGGCAAGGGGAGGGAAAGCATTAGGACAAATACCTAATGCATGTGGGGCTTAAAACCTGCATGATGGGTTGACAGGTGCAGCAAACCACCATGGCACATGTATACCTACATAACAAACCTGCATGTTCTGCACATATATCCCAGAACTTAAAGTTAAAAAAAAAAAAAAGATTAATCTCACTTTTAAACTTTTTCCATGTGCCTACTAGAAAATGTAAAATATATCTATGGCAACATTTACTTTTGTATCATATTTTCATTGGGCAGCACCCTTCTAGAGTAGCTGGTAAAGAATACATAAATAATCAAATAAAATTAGTTAAGGTCATTTTACAAAGTGATAAGAGGTTCTGAAGCAGATAAAACAGGATGTGGCTAAAGAGTGATAAGGCAGAATGTTTGGGGTAGGGGGGTGCTTTCGATAGAATGGTCAGTATTGTGAGCCAAGTTGTACCCTTCCAACATTCATATGTGGAAGTCCTAACCCCCAAGACCCCAGAATGTGACTGTATTTGGAGACTGGGTCTTTAAAGAGGTAATTAGGTTAAAATAGGGTCATTAGGATGGGCCCCTGATCGAATAAGACTGTTGTTCTTATAAGGAGAGGAGATCAGGACCCAGACACACACAGAGGCAAGACCACAGGAAGACATAGAGAGAAGACGGCATCTTTCTCTGTTGAGACCTCAGAAGAAACCAACCCTGCCAACACCTTGAACTTGGACTTCCAGGCTCCAGAGCTGTGAGCAGTGCATTTCTGTTATTTAAGCCACTCTGTGGCCCCCTAGCAAACTACATAGTCAGAAAGGGCCTTTCCCAGGAGGTGATGTTGCAATTGAATGACAAGAATGGCCCAGCCTCCTGGAGGTCTCTGGGAAGATTCTCCTAGGTTATAGGAAACAGCAAGAGCAGAGGCCTGAGGGCATAGGCAGAGAAAGAGCTCAGTGCAGCTGGTTCGTGGTGGAGGAGGGGTGGGGTGGGAAACAAGGGCATGGGGTATACAGGGTCAGAGCATACTTGCAAGACAACAGACTTTCCTCACCACTCCTCTTACCACGTACCATACATTTAAAGCTTCATCTTGGGAAGATTCTCCAGGGTGCCTTTAGGAAGGTCTGAATCCTGGAATCCACTTATAGCACCTTTCACTTTGAATCTGTCAACCCTGCTGCAAGCCAAATGCATCCAGTCATGTTCCCTAAGAACAGCTGGTGAGTCACTGTGGCAGAAGGCCCCAGGGCCTCCAGGAACTGAGGTCCTCGAATGAGGACGTTCACAGGTATTTTTAACTTCACCTGTCCTGGAGACCAGAAAAAGATTTCGAGAGGTGAACAAAGGGACTGTGAGAGCTGGAAGAATAATCAAGGTCAGAGCCATGAAGACCACTAGTAGGCAAGGGTCGAGAGGATGGGAAGCTTTGCCAGGTGCCTGTGCAGCACCCTAGACTCCCACAAGAATCAGCAGTGGGGCAGCAAAGCTTGTGCCCCAAAAGAGGACTGCTCCCTGCCGTAGGAAAGAGCATTCAACCCACAGCTACTTCCTCCCCTCCATTCATTTTAAAAATTACCTATTAATTCAGTCTCCTTTAAAATAATAATCAGTTGTACCCTCCTCCCTAGATAAGCACTGTTATTGTTTGTATGTATTTGCTTATTTTGGGGGAAAAAAAAAAAGAAGAAGAAGAAGAAGAATAGGTACGATAACCAAAGACTAAGGAAGCTGGTTCCTTGTAGAGGGTGGGTGAGAACATGGCAGAGGGGAGAGCAGAGGGGTGGCACCTTACTGGGTTTACTGTTTTACATAGCTTAGTCTTCTGGAATCTTGTCAATGTTTTAGGGATTCAACAAACAAAATTATGTCAGCAACAATATAGAAAAAAGCCTAACATTGAATAAAAACAAAAATGAAGAAACCTAACTGTATTTCAAATGAATTATATAACCACACAGATGTTCTAGAGGTTACTAACTCAAACAACTTCTAAGCCTAGTACTTGGGCTATCAACCCTCAGTCTGATGACAGAAAAAGAACTGCAACTTTGGGAGGCCGAGGCAGGCGGATCACGAGGTCAGGAGATCAAGACCATCCTGGCTAACATGGTGAAACCCCATCTCTAATAAAAATACAAAAAATTAGCCAGGCATTGTAGCGAGCACCTGTAGTCCCAGCTACTCAGGAGGCCGAGGCAGGAGAATGGCGTGAACCTGGGAGGCAGAGCTTGCAGTGAGCTGAGATCGTGCCACTGCACTCCGGCCTAGGCAACACAGCGAGACTCCATCTCAAAAAAAAAGTAAAAAAGCACAGGAATCCTGAACTCTGTTTCATAGACTTATTGTTGCAGTGGTTGGGATATAGCAATTCTGAAATTATTTTGTATGTGGTATAGGATTAAACAAACGAATAAATGTTTTGATTGTGTTGAAAGCCTGAGTTCCAACACCCAGGATTTCTTTTGCCTTATATGGCAGAAGGAGGGAAATACCAATGGAGAATGTGGAAAGGGAAGAAAGAGCCCTGTGGTATTAGGTTGGAATTCCATACATCAGTGTAAACTCATATTATAGTCTACATAGACACACACAAACACACAAACATGTAAGTATGTTCTGCTCACTGAGAGGCTAAGAAGCATGGACATTCTAGCAGTAATGAGCACACCTAGCACTACAGCTTGGTTTCTAAATACCACTCCCCACTAAAAGGAACCAGGGCTCCTTCAGAAATGACTAATTTCCAGGGCTGGGTAGGGAAATGACAACATGATCCTAAAACAGCTTGCTGTGCAGAAAGTGAGGAATTGCTCAAAACATGAAGGGATCCTATTAAAAGGACCCAGATGAAAGACAAAGGGAGTTCATTTCAGCGCTGGTACCCAGACAAGCCCATCAGGCCAGTCTTGCTACCAAGAGTCTCCTTGGACCCGTGAGACCCAATTTTTTTTCTCAAATATCACTTTCCAGTCTTTCCTTCCTTTCTCTGAGCACCTTCATCTGTTCCCATTCCTTATGCTTAGAGTGATTTCTGTTGCATACAGCCAAAGAACCCTGGGTGATACATCGAGTCTCCTTTCCCCCATTCAGACTCTTCTGGTCTTATAAGGAGAAGTACAGAAGGCCCAGTAAGGACCTTCCTGGCATTCCCTAGCCAGCATCTCTCCTCTGCCTCCCATGCTGGGAGAATCAGGTAGATCACAGTCCCAAAGGGTGTTGAGGAACAGGCTTATGAGGAACCACTTCCCCTGCATCCGGAAGTCCATGCCAGCAGCTCCACCCTCCAGAATTGCTCAGGTACACTCAGGGGAGGGACTGTGTCATTGTGTTTCAATGGAGTGCCGGTTTCTATAAGCAGGAATGGGGTTTAATTTGCCCAGGGGACTCCAAACAACACGTGTGCCTCTCTGGAACTGGTTCCATTACAATCAGGAGATGGGCAAAGTTTTAGACTCCCACTCCCCAAACTGCTTGTAAAACAACAAGGAAAGATAGAAGCCATTTCATCATGCTGTATAATGAGCACAAGCATACAGGGCTCAGGGAGTGAAGTATGTGTCTTCCCCACTTATTGTGAGGGTGACATGGGAAAAGCCAGTTGTCCTCTCTGTGCTTCTGTTCCTCATCCAAACCTGTCCAATCCACTGTAAAAAGCAAAAGCAGGAATAAAGCTCAGGCACACATTCCAGAAGCAACACGCACTGTGCAAACACCAGGGAAGAGACACATGCACATGTTTATCTCCCTGCTTGCTCTCACCGAACTCCCCCAGCACCTAGAAAACATGCACATCCTGGGAAGGCTGTCGACAAGCCCAGGCTGATTTCATAGGAGATGGAGAGGCATGGCTCATAGCACACAGCTTTTCAGAGAGTGTGCCTCGGCTGAGGTCTGCAGGCTGTTGCTTTTCTGCCAGCATGTGCTGAACACTGACTCAGAGTGCCAGGCGCTGGGCTACGTGCCCTGCACACATTAGCTGATCAAATCATCATGACTCCATGAACTAGCTTCTTAATTCCATTTTAATGCCACTGAGACAGATGTAAACTGGTAGAAGTATTTGTCCGAGGTCAGACATCAGAAATCATCAGAATTGGGATTTGAATCCAAGTCTGACTGTCCCAAGGTCTTTTTCTCCTTTGGTTGGCTGAACGGTGGCCCCCAAAGGATATGTCTGTGCTCTAATCCCTGAAACCTCTATGCTCCCTATGGCAAAAGAGTAAATACTCCTGATAGAACAAATGATGCAATTAAAGATCTAGAGAGGAGGCGCTGGTACTGGATTATCCAGGTGGGCCATAAGAGAAATCCCAGGTGTCCTTATTAAGAGTGAGGCAGCCAGGCGTGGTGGCTCAAGCCTGTAATCCCAGCACTTTGGGAGGCTGAGACGGGCGGATCACGAGGTCAGGAGATCGAGACCATCCTGGCTAACACGGTGAAACCCCGTCTCTACTAAAATTACAAAAAACTAGCCGGGTGAGGTGGCGGGCGCCTGTAGTCCCAGCTACTCGGGAGGCTGAGGCAGGAGAATGGTGTGAACCCGGGAGGCGGAGCTTGCAGTGAGCTGAGATCTGGCCACTGCACTCCAGCCTGGGCGACAGAGCAAGACTCCATCTCAAAAAAAAAAAAAAAAAAAAGGCAGAGGGAGGCAGACACGTGGAAGATGGACGGGAAGAGGAGGAGGCTGTCTGCTGACAGAGGCAGAGATTGGAACGCTGTGGCCACAGTGGAGGAACCCTGGGAACCCCCAGAAGCTGGAATGGGCTGTCCACTAGAGACTTTGGAGAGAGTACAGCCCTGGTGACACCTCGGTTTCAGGCTTCTGGCTTCTAGAACTGTGGGAGAAGAATCTTCTGTGGTTCTAAGTCACACAGTTTGTAGTCTTTTGTTATAGCAGCCTCAGGACACTCGTCCAACCCCTACGCCATCCAAATCCACAGTGGGGTGTGGCAATTCAGGGACCAGGCACACAGTGGGTGCCAGTCCTCTGGGCGGATCATGAGCCATGCCACAACGCAGATGTATCCTGGTTCTTTCACCTTTGGGTGTGCAGAGGGAGTGAGCGCCGAGGCTTGGCGGTCTGAGAGGAGAAGCATTGTGGCCGCATGATAGAATTTTTTTGAGATGGAATCTCATGCTGTCACTCAGGCTGAAGTGCAATGGTGTGGTCTCGGCTCACTGCAACCTCTGCCTCACAGGTTCAAGCGATTCTCCTGACTCAGCCTCCCACGTAGCTGGGACTACAGGCACGTGCCACCACACCAGGCTAATTTTTGTATTTTTAGTAGAGACGGGGTTTCACTATGTTGGCCAAGTTTGTCTTGAACTCCTGACCTCATGATCTGCCCGCCTCGGCCTCCCAAAGTGCTGGGATTACAGGCGTGAGTCACTGCGCCCAGACCACATGATAGGATTTTAATATTCTCTTCAGCCCTTTGCCCTTAGTTTGTCAGCAAAGATGACTGCGCAGAGTCACTGCGCCCAGACCACATGATAGGATTTTAATATTCTCTTCAGCCCTTTGCCCTTAGTTTGTCAGCAAAGATGACTGCGCACAGCTGTGATGCACTGTGCCCTGGGAGCCACAGGAGCAGCTGCACAAACCCAGAGACCTGCAGGGACACAGAGGAGGGGGAATGAGAGAGCTGGGCAGGGCAGAGCAGTGACAATGACGAGCGGGAGGGCATGTATCCCATCTGAAAGGGTAAAAACAGTACAATGCAGAATTGCAAAGATGTGGAACCAACTGAAGTGGATAAGAAAATTGCAAAGATACGGAACCAGCCAATGAGCGGATAAGAAAATGTGGTATATATACACCATGGAATACTACTCAGCCATAAAAAAGAATGAAAGAATGTCTGTTGCAGGGATGTGGATGAGCTAGAAGCCATTATTCTAAGTGAAGTAACTCAGGAATGAAAAACCAAATTCCGTATGTTCTCAATTATAAGTGGGAGCTAAGCTATGAGTACACAAAGGCATACAAAGTGTTATAATGAACTTTGGAGAGTTAGAGAGGGGAGAGTAGGAGGGGTTGAAGGATAAAAAAAGTACACATTGGGTACAATGTACACTACACAAGTGATGGGTATACTCAAATCTCAGACATCATCATTACACAATTCACCACTATACACACACACACACATAATTTATATATAAATATATCTTATACAATATATAATA
>NW_012116477.1:1527584-1529464 GCF_000951035.1 Colobus angolensis palliatus
ATATAAATGTATATATATTACATATAATACAATTTTAAAAATAGGAAAGCATGGAGGCTCACTGTGACCCATCAAGTTCTGGTGGGAACCTGGCCTGGTGTGACTAGAGCTCTCTCTGTCTGCAAAAGCCAGGACAAGCATCTTCTTGTGAATCTGCCTATTTCAAAACACTGACAACTGACTCAGAACTTTCAAATCACCTTATGAGCATAATGAAACCCTTGAGTGGGCCATGCAACCACCAGGTCCCTCCTCTAGATGAGGTCAGCTCACCAAGGGTTCCTACCTGTTCCTCCCAGGGGAGAATGTTGTGCTGAGCCCCCATACACTTTAACGGGGATGGCACCAGGTTCAAGAGACCAAAGAAGAGACCCAGAGCCAGCAAAGGAGCCGTGGAGCTTCACTGGGGGCTTATGTACAGGGGAGAGAGTCTAGTCGTGGTGGGCTGGACAGCAGAACCCTCAGTCCAGTGGCAGCAGCCTGGGCAGAAAAACTGCAACTGCTTGCAAAAGGCATGTGGTTGATACAACATTTTCACTTAGCACCCTCCTCCTAACAACCTCCACTTGGCAATCATCATTCAACCCAAAACACAGGGCCTCTATCCACGTTCCACAGACAGGACAGAGGAGCTCAGATGTTCCTCATAAACCAGGAATGGATCTCCAGGTTGGCCACACCTGGATTCCTTAGCCGGGAACTCAGAACACACATCCAGGTGCACCATTCTCAGAGCATGCCTAAGGGACTGCTGTCAGGTGCATCTGCCGTAGAGAGGGATACTGTTGGAGGACTGCCTCCAACTCTTTATTTAAACTGCATTTCATTCCCTGATACTTTTTCACTCGCCTTTGCCTTTCCAACTCCTGAAGTTATGGGAGGCAGGGGGAGGAGCGGAAAAGGAATTTGAATAGAAGCTTCCTTTCCCACGTCACAGCCAACGTCACACGAATGCAAGTCAATAGAGATCATCTCAGGCCCCTACTGGGGCCCCATCAATTCCTGCACCGCAGGTGATGCACCAGAGATGAACACAAACAAGGTCTACTGACCAAGCCCGCGGTGATGAAGAGGCTTCCTGTAGGTTTGTAATGTGCGCACGTGGCCTGCCTGCTGCTCCTGCCCACTCACACCTGGAAGGAAATGGATGCTGAGAACTTTCTCTGTGGCCCCAGCTGGCTGCCATGGCCAAGGGTGTGGGGTGAGACAGCAGACACAGGACTATGGGGATGGACGTGTGTGCAGGTGTGCGTGTGCATGAGTGTACATGGCTGCATGCAACACACAGACACAGAGGCAAAAACTTGGAGACAGTGGCAAAGAGGCTTATGCAATCTTCCACAGGGCCAGTACTTTCCTTCTTCTCTTGCTTTACAAAAGAAGAGCAGGATTTGGCCCAGAGACATGTTCTGTTTGGACCACATGCTGTTTCTTCCAATAATAACTTCCCAGTAACAGAATCCATAATATCAACTAGAATTCATTGAGTTCTTACTGTGGATCAGGCACTGTTCTAAACTACTGACACGCTTTTCCATCTAATTCTTAAAGCCACCATATCCCTTATAGGCTGTTAATATCTATTAGAACCCTAATACTTTTTGAAAAGAAGATTTCTCATACTAAGTTCCCTTTTCTCTGACCCATGCCTAGGCTACTGCTTGCAATACGTAGGTGTTCAGTAAGTATTTTGAGGCAGGAGAAAAGGGTCTGGAGGCAGGGAACCGAAGGCTGTTTCACGCTGACTTCCTAGAACTAAATAGAAAGGAAAACCCTAACTTTCCACACCTAATAACAAAAGGACCAGAGGCAACTCCCTTTGCAAACCCCCACCTTTTCTTTCTTTCTTTTTTTTTTTTTTTAGACAGAGTTTTGCTCTG
>NW_012116477.1:1530770-1566928 GCF_000951035.1 Colobus angolensis palliatus
CAGGCAGGTGAGGTAAATGAGTGAAGGGTCCAGCCTGGGTGACAAGAGTGAAACTCTGTCTCAAAAAAAAAAAACGAAACTGCCAGAAATCCATCCATTTTGGCTGACACATAAAAGTGACAAGAGAATGGGACAAAATGAGACCAGAGAGATACAGGCCTAAAACACTGGATTCATTACTTAAGGCCATCATAACAAACTTGCAGTGATTTCAAACATCAGAAATTCATTTTACTCTCTCACAGCTCTGAAGGCTAGACATCTGCAATCAAGGTGCCAGCAGGGCCACACTCCCTCCAAAGACTCCAGCGGAGGATCCTTCCTCGCCCCTTCCAGCTCTTGGTGGCTTTCAGCAATCCTTGGCTTGTGGCAGCCTCCCTCCAGGCTCTGCCTCTGTCTTCACAGTTTCTGCCTTGTGTTTCTCTCTCTGTGTCCTCTTGTCTTCTTACTAAGGATGCCAGTCATTAAGATTTAGGCCCCACCGTAACTCCAGGAAGTATCAGTCTGTTTTCACACTGCTGATAAAGACATACCCAAGACTGGGTAATTTAAAAAGATTAAGGTTTAATGGACTTGCAATTCCTCGTGGCTGGGGAGGCCTCACAATCATGGTGAAAGTCATGTCTTACATGGCGGCGGGCAAGAGAGAGCTTGTGCAGGGGAGCTCCCCTTTATAAAACCATCAGATCTTATGAGACTTAACCTCACGAGAACAGCATGGGAAAGACCCACCCCCATGATTTAATTACCTCCTACTCACCCCTCCCACAACATGTGGGAATTATGGGAGCTATAATTTGAGACTTAGGTGGGTACATGGCCAAACCATATGAGACATTATCTCAGTCCTTACCACAATTACCTCTGCAAAGACCCTGTTTCCATGAAGGTCACATTCACAGAGGCCTGGAGTTAGGACTTGGACGTATCTTTCGGAGGGACACTATTCAACCCACTACCAATATCTTCCCACACTGTTTCCAAAACTAACCTGTTTTGGAGGCTGAGGGCCCTGGGAAGTCCTCTGTTGGCAACATGCTTGAGCAAACAAATGGTGACAACAAAGGGCTGGGTCCAGGCTCTAGAAATATCACTTAATGTATTAAACAGGCTCCATCCTGTGCCTGGGTGCCATGTAGAGGGCCACTAGGCCAGCAGGAATGTCACTCAGTCAAGGCCTCCAAATCCATGTTGCCCCTCACCACTTTTCTTAGTTATGCTTCCATTGATGAACAGTACAGCCAAAATCAAGATCCCAAAATAAAAACTCCAAAAGGATCTAGAATATTTAGGAAAATCATCTTTGAGTTAGAAAACATCCTTCCATAAGTGTTTGGTCTTGATCTGTCTTTTGTTAGGTCCTTCCTCCTTGCCACTTAACACTTTCCTTTGAACCTCTTCCTGACACCAACAGACACCATGCAAGCCCCCAGCGAGGGGGCCTTCCTCAGTCAGCCTGGGGGAAGCATGAATTAGCTGAGAAAAGGACTCGGCCTCTTCTGAATGGCATGCTAAATCACTCCTCATCTTTTTCCAGTCTATGCTACATTTAGACTGACTTTTCTTTCTGTCTTCTAAAGGGCCATGCATTATGGATGAGAACTATTTCTTATTCAGCAGCTGAGAATCACTCTTCTATCAAAAACATCTCTTTCACTGCGTTCTCAGATATCAAAGCCCCTCTCTGAACTCAGCATTTCCTGGCATGGCTCCCTGAAGGGGTCTGTTGGACAATGCTCTTGAGTGACAAATGTTTGAAATGTAAAATACACAGGCGAACACACTCCCGCTGTGAATCCACACCGCATTCTTGCTGAAGGTGGTGAACTCCATGCATCATGGGACCCCTGGAGTTATGGTCCTTCTCACCTGAGAGAAGGGGGTCATTTCAAGCCTCAGAACAAATCATTTCTGTCCCGGGTGGATTGCAACGTATTGAAATTTCTGCTCCTGACTCTGCTTGGCATGTTCGTTCACACACTTGCCCCTTCCTCTTTCTTTATTCTCCTAACCGTGCTCTAAAACAAGGGGGAATGAAACAAAAGAGAACCACCGCTGGAAAGAAATGGTCCCAAGATAGCAACAGTAATTACCTAGGCTAATTTTCTTCTTCTATTTCTAAATTTCTATGATTAACATATATTAGCTAGTTTTACTAGTGAGCTACTTTTTTAAAACCTCCTTTAAAACTCTACTCATGGAGACACGAAGACAGGGAAGCGTGCACAAATTTTTAATTACTGCATTGTGAGATTTTCCTCGTCACAATGAGAAAAGTCACAATACTAATACTGATCATTAATACTTACTGAGCACTATGTCCCAGAAACTGCTTTATGTCCCTTGAATGTATTATCTCTATGGATTCCCTATAAGATAGGTGCTATGACAACCCCCACTTTACAGATGAGAGAACTGAGGCACAGGGAGGTTGAAGGACTTTTTCAAGATCACACAGCTGCACCTGCTGGAGCTGGGATTTGAAACCAAAGGCTCTTAGTCGACATCCCTGGCAATAGCCAGCACCAACCTGTCTGCCAGATTTTGACAGCAGACCCTCCCTTCCCCAGAAAAGCTTCCCTGGCTGATGCTGTGAGGACAGAGATGAGCCTTCCCCTACGGAACCTGGCCCAAATGGCCTATTTGTAAGCCAAATAAATGATGGTTGCTATTTAAGCCACTAAATTTTGGGGTGGTTTGTTAATGGGCCATGGATCACAGGAGCAATGGCTAGACTCAGGCAGCCCAGGAAATCTTCCTGGGCCTCCTGACGGAAGGGGAGGCTCTCTGCCCTGGGCAAGGGTGCTCTGAAACACGACCTCTCTCAGTACAGGGGCCAAGCAGTCTCTTGCTGCAAGCGACCAGGGCAGCAAAGATTGCTGATCTCATTCACAGCAGGACAGTGTGGGGAGGCAGGATGCATGACAGGCATGTCCATGGTGTAGCTGGGAAGGTGGTGAAACAGGTTGTCCCGCGTGGGCTGGAAGTAACATCCTCACTGCAAGACACTTTCTGGCTGAAGCAATCATTGACAGGATTGCCTCAACTATTGTTTCTTCTCCCTTTCTCCATCTGGCTAACTCTTTAAGTCAGCATTAGTAGTGTCCTCTCCTCCTCCCCCTGACTCTCTCTCTCTCCCTTCCTCTCCGAATTGGAACCAGCAGCAAATCCTATCAGCACTCCCTTCAAAATGTATTCACCACCTTCCTCCCTGGTCCCAACCACAGTCCTTTCTCACCCGGATTGTTGCAGCCACCTCCTCACGGGTCTCTCTGCTCCTGCCTTGCAGTTTATCCTCCACAAGCAGCCAGGGACATCTTATTGGAACATAGGCCCGATTATATCAGAGCCCCACAGTAGCTCTGTCTCACTCAATGTCCTTCTGGTGCCCCAAGACCCTGTGAGACGCAGCCTCCTTTTCCCCTCCCATCCCTTGCTCCCTCTGCTCCCGCCACCCGGGTGTCCTCGCTGTTTCTTGCAAGGTCAGGTGCCCTCCACTGCAGGACCCTTGCGCTTGCTGCCTCCCTTTTCTGAAATGAGCTTCCCCTAAATATCTCACAGCTGCTCTCCTTCCTTCCTTCACATTGTTACTTCAGTCAACTTCTCAGTAAGTTTGTCCTTACCACCCACTCCAAAACTTCACTTCATCTCAACACTTATGTTTTCTCCCTAGCATTCATTTGACATTCTGTAGATTTTGCTTATCTTCTTTATTTACTGTCTCCCCCACTAATAAATCAAGCCCTTGATAGGAGTAATTTTTATCTGTTTTGTTCACTGCTGCATCCCTAGCACCTGGGACAGAGCCCTGCACTTAATAAGCGCTCAATAAATATTTGTTGACCACATGTTTGGAGTCCTTCAAGACGCAGCCTAGGCCTCCATTGCTCTAGAAAGCCCTTCTTATGAATACGCACCCTTGCTTCCATCCCGGCGTGGGCAATCATCAGAATTAAAGTCATCATCACCCTCATTGTCCCTGGCACTTACTGTGACCTCAGGCCATGCCCTGTGTTAAGCTCCTTATGTTCAAATTGCCAGATTAAATACAGGGTATTCAGTTAAATTTGAATTTCATACAAGAATTCATAACTGTTTTGAGAGTAAGTATGTCCCATGCAATATTTGGGACGTACACTTTAAAACATCGTTATCAGACACATTAAACCCAGGTGTCCTGTATTTTGATTTGCCAAGTCTGGCGACCTTACTTATTGTAGACGTTATCTTGTTTGGGCATCACGAAGTATGGATTATGATTGCCATTTTATAGTCAAGGGAAGGCGGTGTCGTGGAGCAGCGGGGCTGGTGGTGGGAGAGAGAAACTGGAAGAGCTTTGTAATGCAGCCAGAGTGTTCTGTAAAACCTGGGAACACAGAGAAAAACAAAAAGTCGGAACTGTCTGCAATTTCAAATGAAGCAATAAAAAAGAAGTGGCAAGAGTGTCTTAAATCCAAGGAAGGAGAAATGAGCCTCCGCTTCTGAAAAATAGATGAAATAGAGACCTCGGGTAAAACAGATCTTCTCTTGTTGAAGATGAAATGCACCTTCCACAAGAACTACCTAGGCTTTGAGTGGGAGTTGGGGGAGGTGGGTCCATGCCACCAAGAGGACCTCAAGGGGAACAGCGTAAGGGGCTTTCAGAGCCCCAGGCAGGCCCCCAATGAGGCAATGTGCTTCACCTTCCGGAGAGGCTGTCGTTCACGGGCTCAGGTGCGCCATCTGCAGGACGGGTGGAGCACGTGCTCCTGGGTTGTCAGTCACACCCTTGCTAAACCTTGCACCCTACTGCTAACCAGCCATGACAATCCATACTCTAATTAAATGCAGAAAGTCCCTCCACAATCCGAGCACCCTCCCTGCACTGGAAGTTCCCTAAGATGTAAGTTTCCTCTTTTTTGGCAGTTTTCACACCAACTGGAATACATGTTGTATTTCCCTGTTAATGTCTCTTGGTCCCCTCCCCTCCCATAGGACACTCCATAGTGGCCGGGACTTTTGTAAGTCCTGTTCATTGCCACATCTCCAGTACCTAAAACAGTTTCTAGCATGTGAAAAATACCCCATGAATATATGCTGAATGAATGAATAAGTACAGCTTCCTGCTGTGTCCTTAAAAGAAAGAGGCAAGCCCTCTTTCCCCCCCATTTCCCCATCCCACTGGCTGGAGTTTCTGACTTGGCAGTGGTGTCTGGGTCCATACAGATAAGGGCAACCCCTAGGAATAGCGAAGCAATGGACTAGGAAGTGCCTGGTTCCCTGGCGCTAAGGACCCCAGACCAGCCCTGGACTACTTACTACTGTGATTTGAGAGAAAATGAATGTTCCTATCTCAAGCCATTGCTGTTTGGAGCTTCTGACCTTCAAAAGTTATTGCAGCATCCCTTGAGAGGTGCCATGTTGTGTACACCCAGAAGAGTGAGTGCTGGATTCTGCATGGGGTGGGCATCAAAGAACATACTCCAGAGAAGAATGTGATGACTGGGTCTTGATAAATGGGCAAAGGAGGTGATGGCATCCCTGGCAGAGGACACAAACCATGCAAAGGTCTCAAAGCATGTGAGGCCATATTCTGTCCAGGGACTAGCAAGCCAACCTATGGATTGCCAGGGCCAGGGTAGGTGAGATACACAGCTGGCTGCAGGCAGGGTCTCATTTGAAGCCTTGAGCAGGCTCAGCTTCAAGAAGTGTGATTTCTGGCTCCAGATGTGCTGGCCTGGGTGAAAGTTCTGTGGGCTCCATCTTACATTGAAACTGATAAACCCTGAGATTTGGGTTTGAGAAGAAGGTGGCCCTTTGGGTGTCTGGCCCCTTGCATCTCACCTGGCAACTGAGTTACCAGAGACGAACTGGAAACCAAAGCCACCTGATCCTTCCACTAGTAGGGCTTTGTTCCCTGCCTCTCTCAAGAGGTCACATACCTGGAGAGGACCTGGGGACTCAGAAGGAACCTGGCCATCCCACCACCAGCAATCATTTCTATCCCCTTCTCATTTCCAAATCCACCTCTGTCAGTCTCCAACTTCACACTGCCTTCTGGATTTGTAAGGGGCATGCAGATTCTCAGCTGACCACATGCCCTGACTTTTTGTTCAGGAAATACAATTGTTCTACCTATAATCTCCAAAAAGAAATTTTAATATTCTTATAGTGGTTTGAGTCCAAAGAGCTCAGGAAGAACTTATACTTAGCCCCCTAAAAACAAGTGACCAAAATGGCCTGGGAGATGTCACATGATAGCCCTACCCAAGAGCATCTTTTGTTCTTTAAAATGTGCTTTTCAATGTACATTCTGGGAGAGAATTGGCCTGGTTCCTGAAACCCTGCTCTAATTATATATAATTTTTATAAATATAGTAATTACAACTCACTATGCCTTGCAGTTTAAATTGAATTGGATTTTTATGGAAGCAGGAGAATTAGGAGGAAAGCATTCTAGCATTTTTGAATTTATTGACCTCACTCCTCATAAGGAAACTGGCTGTTAGCATCTCAAAGACACATCCAGAAACCACTGCCCCTTTGGTGGCCACTTGGGAGTAGAAAAAAAAAGTTCTGCCAACCTCAGAAATCCAAACTTAGAGAATAGACATTATAATGTGGTGGCTGGCCTATAGTTCATTTCCTACTTGTCAATGGGTTTTGTTTGTTCAACATTTTAAAGTTAGAAAATTCCACATAAAAATCTGAATTTTTAGCCTCTATTGACATCTCAAAGTCCAGGTTATGCTGAGCCTATGTTCCCATCTAATATGTGTAGTTCTTTATACCAGTGTGAGAATAGACTAATAGCAGTGTGAGAAGGGATTAATACAGAAGATTGGCACCAGGAGTGGGGTAGTCATCAGATTTCATCTTGATAGTCCAGGTCAATTACCCCAAGCAATACTGTAAGTCCCCTCTTACCCTGTTGACTTAGAGGCAGGAAGACCCCAAAGTGGCCAGGTGGCAATCTTAACTTCCAGTTTAATGGAATCATTGTTGTATCTCTTGGTGGCAGCATTCCTCCTCCACAACTAAGACCTCTAGGCCAGCAGAACATAATGTCGTGGGAACAAAAAGCAAAAATTTTGTTCATGGGTTCCTTGGGGTGATGGTGAGTGGGGCCACTTCCATTTCCACCCCATGATTCCTGAACCCATGAACCCTGGCTACGGGAGAAAAGTACCATATAAGATGCTGAATGTTAATAGCCAAGACAATAGGGGAAATGCCTCCAGGGCATGTCAGAGACCTTTGAGGCAGCCCCTCCCATCACAGGCCTGGGGCAGGACCAGGGTCCTGCTACTGTGGGTTGCCTCAGGACATGGCATCCTGCATCACGCTGCTTCGGCTCCAGCCATGGCTAAAAGGAGCCAAGGTACAGCTCAGGCTGCTGCTCCAGAGGCTACAAGCCCTAAGCCTCAGCAACTTCCATGTGGTGTTAAGCCTGCAAGTGTGCAAAAGGCAAGAGTTGAGGCTTGGGAGCCTCCACCTAGATTTCAAAAGATGTATGGAAATGTCTAGATGTCTAGGCAGAAGTCTGCTGCAGGGGTGTAGCCCTCATGAGAACTTCTACTAGGGCAATGAGGAAGGGAAATGTGGGTTTGGAGTCCTCACACAGAGTCCCCACTGGGGAACTGGTTAGTGGAGCTGTGAGAAGATGTAAGACATGTAGTCAAAGTCCCTTCCACCTTGCCTTGTCTCAGATGAGATGCTGGACTTGGACTTTTGAGTTAATGCTGAAATGAGTTAAGTCTTTGGGGGACTGTTGGGAAGGCATACTTGTGCTTTGAAATGTGAGAAGGACAAGATTTGGGAGGAGCCAGGGGTGGAATGATATGGTGTGACTCTCTGTCCTCACCCAAATCTCATGTTGAATTGTAATCCCAAGTGTTGGAGGTAGGGTCTGGTAGGAGATGATTGGATCATGGAGGTGGTTTCTAATAGTTTAGCCCTATCTCCCAGTACTGTCTCAGGATACAGTTCTCACAAGATCTGGTTATTTAAAAGTGTATATCACTTCCCCTTTCACTCTCTCTTCCTCCTGCTCCTGCCATGGAGATGTGCCTGCTTCCCCTTCACCTTCTGCCCTGACTGTAAGTTTCCTGTGGCCTCCCAGTCATGCTTCCTGTGCAGGTTGTGAAACTACAAGTCAATTAAACCTCTTTTATTTATAAATTACCTAGTTTTAGGGAGATCTTTATAGCAGTGTGAGAATGGACTAATATACCATCTGACAAGAATGGGCTGAAATCAAGGGATAGCTGTACCTTTCAGACAAGGTATTTTGGTTTCTGCTTTGCCACAGCTCTCACTACTCCTGATTCCCTCTCTAACTCTGCCCATTGTCAATACTCTTAGTATTCTTAAGGTAGAGAAGTCATTCTCTGCATCCATTTCTTCATCAGAAGTGGGAAAATGTAAGATGGTGGGCCAAATATTTCTAGAAAATGGGGTACATTTTATAAGTCTTGAGTTTGTGATAAACATGCCTGTATTTTTACAAACTCAAAATATCTCTGCATCAATATGATCCAGCATCTTTACTTGTGTATCATGCTTTGCTTGGTCCTGGTAGGCATGAGAATGTATTATGCCTTCTTTTGTAGATTACAGTATGGTTCTCAGTTCATCATCATTCCCTCTGTTCATGTGACTTTGCTGTCCCTCCACTTGAAGAGGAGGGTATTTTGCCACCCTTTGACCTTGGGCTTAGCCATGTGCCCTGTTTCGGCCAGTAGGACTTGGGCAGATGGAACACAAGCAGATGCCAGTGCAGTTCACCTTCTGTTTCTGGATTTTTGCCATTGCTGTGACATATACACTTCAAGATAGCTGCTGGTTCAAAAAGAAAGCAGCTTGGAGCTTGGCACACACAGATTGGCTTTATCTTGTTTTCAAATACAATGCAAAAATGCTAAATGTTATCAATATGCAACTCTAGACAGCCAATCAACCAAAACGCATTGAGCCCATCTGCCAGGAGAATACACTGGTCCTTGACTAGCCACAATGATGTAATCATCACAGACCTGCATCCAAGACTTTACCACAGAGTCAGGAGATGTGATGTGTATAAACAGCAGTGGGGAGGACCAGTGGGCTCTCTCACTCTGCCTGACCCCTAGATGCCAGGGTTCTATAGGGTCTCAGGCCTGCCTTCTTCTCCTGGCCCTCTGTACCCTCTTTCCAGACCTCATTCATTCCTAAAGCTTCACATTGCGTCTCTATGTCTATGTCTACTTTCTAAGCCTAGACTCATAAATCCAAGTACATTTTGGACATTTCTATTTTGATCTCTTACAGGCATCTCAAACTTAATATGTCTAAGGTTGATTTATTGACCTTTCTGCCCATACCTGATTTTCCTCCAGTCTTCCCCATAGCAATAAATGGGGTCACCCAGTTACTCCAGGTAGAACCTGAAAGGTATCTATGACATCTCTAGGTGCTACTTCCAGGATCCATGTATTCTCCTAATCCTCTGTGGTTCCTATCCTAGTTCCAGCCATCATTACATCTCACCTCAATGACTATGGCAGCTCAATGGCCCCCACCTCTATTTTTGTTCTCTACCCTTATCCACTCCCCATCCATAGCATAAATGACATTCTGGAAACCTAGAAAGGTATCAAATACCAAATTGTGGGAAAACTCTACTGGTGACTGGGGTGACAAGGATGCTATATGGCCTGCAGTAAGCAATAAAGCATTGTCCCAAGTCCCACACAAGTCTACAATGTTGCACCTGACATTCCTGTAGGTGAAAAACCGGTTTGAAATTAACTGCTAGAACTTAACTCTGGTTTATATATTGTAAAAAGTATTTTTTGCAAGACTTGAACAAATTCTGGATTTTCCAGGAATGTAACTACCATGTAAATATAAATTGAGGGGACTGCATTTCTCTGTTTTAAACTTTTAAGAAGTACTATTCACCATTTTGCAAAATCCCATCGCCTAGAGAAATGCCAGTGGTGCTGAGTGGCCACTACCGCACCTCTGGATCTTTCTGCATTCATTGCTGTTGTCTTGTTTTTCCAGTGTTATGTATGGATGGGTGTCAGTGGGAATACTGCTTTTTATCTTCTATCAGAGTTTTACAGGAACATTTGCTCAGTGATATATATATTTTACTAGAGGCCAGGCACAGTAGCTCATGCCTGTAATTCCAGCACTTCGGGAAGCAGAGGCGGGTGGATAACCTGAGGTCAGGAGTGCGAGACCAGCCTGGCCAACATGGTGAAATCCGTCTCCATTGAAAATACAAAAACTTAACCAGGCATGGTGGCAGGTGCCCGTAATCCCAGCTCTACCAGGAGGGTGAGGCAGGAGAATCACTTGAATCCAGGAGGTGGAGGGTGCAGTGAGCTGAGATTGCACCACTACACTCCAGCCTGGGCAATAAGAGCGAGACTCTGTCTCAAAATTTTATATAAAACTAGAAACCCACCTCATTTTATTTCTCCTACACATTACACTTAGGGCAAATGTACACACATACTCTTCCCTGAAATTGTACATATTAGATAGGTCTTATTAGCTGTTAATTCTATCACGATGATAAAACAGACATTACAAAATATGTTATAAAGGTGAACACTGGGCCTACTATAATGGGAACCATAAATTTAGTGGAAAATATCTCTGGGAAGAGGTACAGGAGGAAAGTAGGCTTTCTAGTTATGGGGAGAAATAGACACTGTGGAAAATTAACAGGCCACTTGCAGCAGGAAGGTATTTAAAGATAAGGCAACGGCAAAAATCTTTTAAAAACCTTTAGACACTGAAATGATTTTTGCTCAGAAAACTGAGAAGAAAAGACTTCTTTTATGGTCACAGGGCTTTGTTTATCATCTACAGTTTCAAAAGAGAGTTAATGATCCTAGGCTGCCTCCTTGAGTTGTCAGAGTCCCCGACTCAACCTCTAGGTCTGTTTGGGCTTCCCAGCCTGCCCGCTTCTCTTGGAGCTCAGAAAGAGAAACAGGGAAACAAACCAATTTTTAATGTTTCATCAGAGAATCAGGATAACCTGGTCACAACTTCCATGAGCGACTGGGTGAGCTGGGAGCCTGTGTTTCAGGAAGGCAGTTTTATAGAGAAGCCCATTCGGAGGCTTAAATGTTCCTTTTTTCTTTTCCTTTTGCCTGAGGACTAATATCTGTTAAAACCAGCTGTTTTGTTTCATTAAAAATGCACTGAAAATGTATGAAAACAGAAATGTCTCAACTAATTACTCGCTTATCTAAGACTGTCATAGAAATCAGAGCACTGGGGCTTCTGAGAAGTGGGGATACCAAAATCCCCCACCTTACCCCAAACAGGCCAATCAGTCAAGGAATAAATTGCATCTTGGAGTGGGGCAGGCATACAGGAAAATGATCAACAACTTAGATATAAGGCAATTACTGTTTGCTCTTTTAAAATCATACAAGAACAATTCTGCCTAAAGATTACCCACTGCTCCGGGACGGTGGTTTTCAAAGTGTGGTCCCTGTACCAACAGTATCAGCATCCCCCGGAATTTGCTGGAAATGCAAATTCTTGGGCCCCATCTCAGACCTACTTAATCAGAAATTCTGTAGCAGGGGCCCAACAAAACCTTAACAAGCCTTTCAGGGGGTTCTGATGCTCCCTGAAATTTGAGAACCACAGCTCCGGGAGAAATGTAGATTTAACTTCCTACTTTTTCTTGATTGAAGCCAAAGTTCTGAAAAGTTCGAATATAAATAAGTTTGCAAATAACTTTTATCCATAATGACACATATGATTTCTGCCCAGTAGGAAAGATAACCTAAACATTATGGTTTAGTGTTCTATAGGACATTAACCAGTTATCTATTGGGCAACAACAAGTATTTAACTTTGTAATTTTATTCCAACATTTTTTCACTGACTATATATATATATGTATATATATATACACACACACACCTTTATCTTCTCACATCCTGATTTAAGCCAGTGAGTCTGCTAGTTCATTAATGAGTCAAATAAATTTGACACACAGTAACTATATATTTGTATAAAAACCATATCTTTAGCTTTTTGAAAATTAAACTTTGATTAAGAGGACTCGGCTGGGCGCGGTGGCTCAAGCCTGTAATCCCAGCACTTTGGGAGGCCGAGACGGGCGGATCACGAGGTCAGGAGATCGAGACCATCCTGGCTAACACGGTGAAACCCCGTCTCTACTAAAAAAATACAAAAAACTAGCCGGGCGAGGTGGCGGGCGCCTGTAGTCCCAGCAACTCGGGAGGCTGAGGCAGGAGAATGGCATAAAAACCCGGGAGACGGAACTTGCAGTGAGCTGAGATCCGGCCACTGCCCTCCAGCCTGGGCGACAGAGCAAGACTCCGTCTCAAAAAAAAAAAAAAAAAAAAAAAAGAGGACTCTAAGTCACCTTTCTTCTCTTTTTTCCCCTCAGTGTCATCTTGGACCATATTCTTTTATACTTACAGGCTGGCAATAATAATAATGAGAGGGCTAACATTTATTTATACTGTCTAAGCTCTCTACCTGTATTATCACTGCTTTAGTCTTCATAATCACCCTAGGAGGTAGGCTGTATTATTTCCCTCACTTTACAGATGAAGAAACTGAAGCACAGAGAAGTTGGAGTTGTCACTTGTCCTGCAGCTACTAACTGGTAAAATCAAGTTTGGGCCCCAGCTCCGTGGCTGCACAGCTCAGAATCTAGCAACTAGCTATTCCCTTCTATCACCAGAGGAAAATGGGTGTTTCTTAGATAAGGCACTGATTGCATTTGGGACAGGACAGACTTTTGCCATGCAGGGCTGCTTCTTTCAAGGTAGCGTGTTTAGTGTCCCTAATCCCTGCCTCTAAATGCCAGCAGCATCTTCCTCGTTGTAACAAGCAAAAATAACCTCCCTCCCTCTCCCACTCTCAACAAACACACAATTGCCCTAAGGAGTTAATAACAGCTGTTTTATAAACTGTTTCAAACACTTGTGTTTGTGATATCACAGGCTATCCTTTGAAAAAGTGTTTACACTTTAAGAACTCAAAGAGCTGGGCTAATCCAAGGAAAGAATCTCCTGCACTACGAAGCTAAATTAGGGAGCAGGAAGTGGGGGGACCCTCCCAGTACCCCTTAAAATAATAGTTCGGGGGCCTGATGAAGCCATTTGGAAGACCTAACACTGACAAACTGTGGTACACCTTCCTCAATATGTGTCAGCTTAAGAACACTAAATAAAGCATAAAACACAGACATACATCTCCTCTTCAGGTTATAAAATTCCAGGTAAATTCATTAAGGTGAACTTTTTATTTTATTTTGGTGGGTAATTAGCATATTTTAGACTGCTGTTGGGTGATTTGAGACTGTCATATTCAATTTATCTGCAAAACCACTGAGGTTTGATAGGAAAATACAGTTTCCCAAGTCCTAACCTCTAAGGGAATCCAATTTTATAGGTTCCAGGAAGAGTCCAGGAACTTGTAACTGTAAAAAGCTCTCCATCTGGCAACAGGAATTGTCATACGACTGCTGAGCCATAAACAGGTACATCTGCTTGGGCAACTGTTTAACAATAGACGTGAAAGCTGAGCATAGGCCAGGCATGGTGGCTCATGCCTGTAATCCCAGCACTTTGGAGGCTGAGGTGGGAGGATCACTTGAGCTCAGAAGTTCAAGACCAGCCTCGGTAACACGGCAAAATCCTGTCTCTACAATAAAATACAAAAAAGCAGCCAGGTGTGGTGGTGTATGCCTGTAGTCCCCCCTACTCAGGAGACTGAAGTGGGAGAATCACCTGAGCCCAGGGAGGTTGAAGCTGCAGTGAGCCGTGATTGCACCGCTGCACTCCAGCTTGGGCAACAGAGCAAGAATACACGCACACACACACACACACACACAGAGAGAGAGAGAGAGAGAGAGAGAGAGAATATTAGTCCATTCTCATGCTGCTATGCTGCTATTAAAGATATACCCGAGAATGGGTCATTTATAAAGAAAAGAGGTTTAATTGACTCACAGTTCAGCATGGCTGGGAGGCCTCAGGAAACTTACAGTCATGGTGGAAAGGGAAGGAAACACATTCTTCACATGGTGGCAGCAAGGAGAAATGCAAAGCGAAGCAGGGGTAAAAGCCCCTTATAAAACCATCAGATCTCGTGTGAACTTACTCACTATCATGAGAACAGCATGAGGGTAACCACCCCCATGATTCAATTACCTCCTACCGGATCCCTCCCACAACATGCGGGGATTATGGTAACTATAATTCACAATGAGTTTTGGGTGGGGACACAGCCAAACCATATCATATACCCTGTGTATATATATGAAGGGAGGGAATGAAGGAAGGAAGGAAGGAAAAAGACAGAAAGGAAGACAGAAAGACAGAAAGAAAGCTGAACATAAACCCTGTGATCCAGGACTTCCATTCCTAGATATGTGCTCAACAGAAATACATACTTAAGTTCACCAAAACATGTAAAATAATGTTCATAGCAACACTCTCTGTAAAAGCATGAAACTGTAAACAACCCAAATGTCCAACTATAGAGGAATAGACAGTGTTATATTTGCATAGAGTGGAATATTACACAAACTATGCTATAACATGCAACAACATAGGTAAATCACGAAACGTCGTGGATGACAAAAGGCAGAAATGAAAAAATATTTACTGTATGATTTTGTTATACGAAATGCAAGAACAGAAAAAAATTAGTCTATGCAAGAGAAGTCAGAGAGAGGCTGCCCTCTGGGGAGGTATTATTGACTAGGAAGGGACATGAAGGAGCTTTCAGGAGTGCTAAAATGTTCTGTATCTTGATCTATATAGATGTATACATAGGCAAAAATCATTAAGAAATACACTGAAGATTTACGTACTTAGAAAGTAAAAAAAATAAAAAAAAATAAAACTCCACAGGTGATTCTGATGCCCCACCAACATTGGAAAAAGGGACCTATTTTACCCACACCAAAAAAAAAAAAGTGATTATTCTTAATATTGCTAATTAAGAGCTAAAGTTTCCAGCAGCTCAATCTGCTTTGTTCTGAAATCATAATCGGCAAAAATTTGAGCTCGTAAAATGGGTAAATTAGTTGGTGATTATTTGTTTTGCAGAAGTGTTCACTACGGGGTTTCTTTAAATGACAGGCTCCCTTAGGTGCATTTAAAAAAATAAGATCTAAGTTGCCAAAGGCTATTTATTCACAAATGTTAACAGATGTATGAAGTGATCCCGACTGTTTCAGTGTTTGAGCAGGTGGGGAGTGGATGGAATCTTAATACTCCAGACAGAAGTCAGAGCTTCTCAAAGCTATAAGAAAGTGCCATCCTGAAACTGCTCTGTGTTTTGAGTATTGTTTTATATGGGTGGAGGGAACACCCAGAGAGGATGTTGGAAAAGGACCACAGAAAATCCAATTATCTCAAAAATGTAATGGGCTCAATGTGGAAGGATGAACGTGGTATAACACGGTACATTTCAAACTGCAACATGCATTGGAATCACCTGTGATCTCGCTGCCATGCAGATGCTGAGAAGGAATGAGATTCTGCATTTCTGACAAGCTCCAGGGTGAAGCTAATGCTGCTGATCTATGCACCACATTTTGAGTAGGAAGGACACTAGGGAGCTAACTCACACTGATTAGCTCACTTAATTCTCACACTCATACTCTAAATATAGGCTATTATCCCCATTTTGTAGATAAGGAAGCTGAGACAGACAATGGCTAAGTCACTCAGCTAAGGTGGGATTTGAATTCAGGCCTGTCTGACCCTCATTTTTGCTGCCAACACAACAAGGGACAGAGCAGAGCTTGAGCTGACAAAGCCTTTCTTCTCCACCCTGTCCTCCCAACCCTCACTCCTCTTCCTCCCATCGTCCCACAGCTCTGAAGGTAGACAGTCAGCAGGCTTTCAGCCAGCCAGTTTGACTGTCTCTGATTATATTCAATTAGAATTAGAAGGCTATTCTTGGTGATAAAATATAGATGAGTACCTTGGTAATGTCCTCTCCCCTCCCTGTAGCCCTCTACACCCTTGTTGAGGCTCAAACTCTAGAAGAATACCACTAATTATGAGACGGCCAGATGCTGAGATGCAGAATTTACCCTCACTCCTCCAGGAATGACCTTGGTACCAATTGCCTGCATAAGTCCTTCTTGCAATGTTGCAGGTCCTTTATGCATCTGTTAACATTTGAATCTTGCAATGTTTCCCCTTCCCCTCCAGTCCATCCCACAATTACACAGCAGTGGAAAGTATAAAAGTGCTTCTTTTTAAACATTGAATTTACAGCTAACTTCTCTACTTTTCCTCTTGTACACACACCACATGCCATTTTAACAGGTGAGTTCCCAGGGTGTCAAATGGTCTCCATGGTGAGAAGAGGTTGTAAACACAGAGTGATTAAACTTCCAAGGTACAACAGCATCCAAAACTGTGGTGGCCACCCACCACTCCTGTCTCACTCTGAGAACTCTAATCACAGACATAACAGTGCCTGCAGGTGGCTGTGGATCTCAAACAGGTGCTGGTTGCACCAGCAGTGCTGGACTTCACTGGAGGCTCTCATTCCAGGTTCCCATATTGCAATGCACAAGGTTCTGAGTTGACACCACTGCAAAGGCATTGGCTGTATAATGTTTAGAAAAAGAGATTCCTCCCTCTGCTTCCCCTGGGCCTTCTTGGTAGGTACATCAAGGGGACCAGAAACACATCAACCAAAAAATAAAAACCTGGAGTAACTATCTTAATTTCATACAATACTGACTTCAGAACAAAGTTCCAGGGAGAAAAATAAAATGGCTTGGCATAACAGTAGAGGTGTCAATTTTCTAAGAAGGCATAACACTTCTAAACATGTATGTACCCAGTAACAGAGCATCAGAATACACAAGACAAAAAGTAGTGGAATTGAAAGGAGAAACAGACATATCCACACATATAGTTGGACACGTCAGCATTCCTCTCTTAATAACTGACTCAACAAATAGGCAGAAAATCAGCATTGATATAGAAGACAAACAATATCACCAACCAACTGGACTTAATTAACATTTATAGAACACTCTATCCAACAACAGAAGAATGCACATTTGCCTCAAGTGTGTGTGAAACACTCACCAAGATATACACACTCATCATAATCTGGTCCATAAAGCA
Organism: Colobus angolensis palliatus; assembly: GCF_000951035.1. Taxonomy (NCBI): domain Eukaryota; kingdom Metazoa; phylum Chordata; class Mammalia; order Primates; family Cercopithecidae; genus Colobus; species Colobus angolensis. The sequence goes on from NW_012116477.1 coordinate 1,547,906, forward strand.
AACCTTAACAAATGTAAGAGAATTGTAATCATAACAATTACGTTCCTGAATTATAACAAACTGGTCTAGAAACCAATAAGAGAAAGACAGCTGGAAAATCCCCCGAATATTTGAAAATTAAATAATACACTTCTAAATAACTTGTTGAGACTCAAGAGGAAATGGCAAGGGAAATTTAAAAATATTTGGATGGAATGAAAATGAAAATAAAACATATCAAGATTTGTGGAATACAGCTAAAGCCATGGTTAGATGGAGATTCACAGCATTAAAATGTTTATATTTGAAAAAAAGAAAAAGCTAAAATCAGTAACGAAAGCTTTTACTTCAATAAACTAGAGAAAGAAAAGTCAGTTTAAATTCAAAGGAAGCAGAAGAAATAACAAAGAGAAAAGCAGAAATCAATAAAATAGAAAACAGAAAAGAATGGAGACAAATAATAAAACCAAAGCTCATTCTTAGAGTAGATGGATAAAACTGATAAATCTCTAGCAAGAGTGACCAAGAAAAGAGACAAAGGAAACAAATTAGCAATATCTGAAATTAAAGAGGGCACATCACTGCTGAAGTCACAGACCTAAAGGGATAATAAAGGAATACTGTGACCAACTCCACTTCCTTAAATTCAACAATTTAGATGAAATGAAAAAATTCCTTGAAAGATACCAAATATCGAAACTCACTCAAAAAGAAACGGATAACCTGAATTGTCCTATGCCTATTAAAGAAATTGAGGCCGGGCACGGTGGCTCATGCCTGTAACCCCAGCACTTTGGGAGGCCGAGGCAGGCAGATCACGTGGTCAAGAGATTGAGACCATCCTGGCCAACATGGTGAAACCCTGCCTCTACTAAAAATACAAAAATTAGATGGGCATGGTGGTGGCTAATAGTCTCAGCTACTCAGGAGGCTAAGGCAGGAGAACTGCTTGAACCCGGTAGGTGCAGGTTGCAGTGAGCTGAGTTCACGCCACTGCACTCCAGCCTAGTGACAGAATGAGACTTGGTCTGAAGAAAAGAAAGAAAGAAAGAAAGAAAGAGAGAGAGAGAGAGGAAGGAAGGAAGGAAGGAAGGCAGGCAGGCAGGCAGGAAGGGGAGAAAGAAAAAGGAAAGAGAGAAAGAAAGAAAAGAAAGAAAGAGAGAGAGAGAAAGAGAGAGAGAAAGAAATTGAATATGGACTTAAAAAAACCTTCCAGAAAAAAAAAAAGGAAAAAAATACTCCAGGCCCAGATGGTTTTACTGGCAAATTCTTCCAAAAATTTACAGAAAAAAAAATACCAGTTCTATAATCTCCAGAAAACAGAAGAGAATATTTCCCAACTCATTTAAAAAGGCCAGCATTACCTGAATACTAAACCAAAGACAAAGAATACAGACGAAAAAACAACAAAACAACAGCAACAACAACAACAAAAACCCATTATTCTCTCAGCAAGGCTTATTCCTCCCAGCATTCCTTGTAGTTGGGGCCTCATCATGTGACACAGACTCCACCAATCAGATAGACTCCACCAATGTGATATTTCAATTGAGAAGTGAGCAAATGGCTAGGCATGGTGGCTCACACCTGTAATCTCAGCACTTTGGAAGGCCCAGATAGGTGGATTGCTTGAGCACAGGAGTTCAAGCGCAGGAGTAGATTAGGCAACGTGACGAAACTCCGTCTCTACAAAAAATAAAAATATTAGCTGAGCATGGTGGTGGCACTTACACATTCGTCAAAACTCAGCCTGTACAAGTAAATGGGCACATCGTACTGTATGAAAATTATACTAAAAACCCAGAATCCTCTCAGCTACTCGGGAGGCTGAGACTGGGGAATCTCTTGAGAACAGGAGGCAGAGGTTGCAGTGAGCTAAGATTGCGCCACTGCACTCCAGCCTGGACAACAGAGTGAGACCCTGTCTCAAAAAAAAAAAGAAAAAAAAAGTGAGCAAATGAAGACATTGGTATCCAGAGAATCTAATTCCTATGGAGGGTGTATGGGTTTCAGGGGCAGCAGAGGCTGCAGTATTCAGTGAAATTGTAGCTTTATTCTTGGCTGCATAGTTCCCAGGCTGACTCTGGCACTCCTGGAGATGCTGTGAGCTACGTCATCTCCTTTAGTTCTTTTCCTGCTTAAGTGCTAGAGTAGATTCTGTTATTTGCAACTAAGAAGACAGACTGACAAAAGGGAAAATAAAAGACAGTGAAACAGAAAACGATGAAACAGTGTGATAAGGGATTTAAGAAGGGGATGTTTGGGCCATAGATAAAGAGAATGGTCCCCTGTGAGGCACTGCAGCAGACTGGTCATGAGCACGGTTCTTAAGGTCAAAGTTCTGGATTCAAACTCTGGCTCTGCTATTACTTAGCTGTGTGGTATTAGCTCAGTTGCTCAACCTCTCTGAGCATTAGTTTCCTTTTTTCTAAAATGGGACAATGATACCTAACTCAGAGGAGGATTGTAATAATAGAATAAGCTTTGTAAGGCGAAGGCTTATCCAACATGGTTAAAAACTCATTAAATAGCCGTTATTAAATAGCATTATCACCAACCCAGTTAGCAATGCTGGGGAAGAGGCAGGGAAGGAATGTCAGAGGAGAGCACATTTAAGCCAGTTATTGAAGAATCAGCCTAAGAGTCAGCACGTGACCAACAAGCCTATGGTACTGGATTATCTGGGAAAAGGAGATTGGCATATGGATGCAACAGAACTAAATCTTATATTAAAAACAACATGAATCACAAAAGCACTTATGCTGAATGAAAGACACCAGATACAGAAGAGAACATTCTATATGATTACATTTCTATGAAATCCTAAAACAGGCAAAATAGATTTATACTGATAGAAAGAACGTAGTGGTTGCCTAAGGTGGTTTGCAGGGGGTGACACAGAGCAAGAGGACTCTTTGTGGAGTGACAGACAAGCTTCACATCTTGCTTATGGTGGTGGTTACATGGGTGTATGCATTTGTCAAAACTCAGCCTGTACAAGCAAATGGACACATTGTACTGTATGAAAATTATACCAAACACCCAGAATTCTCTCACCTCTATCCCTTGACAACCCCTACCAACGGCAGTTACATTTTCACTTCTGCCCTCTCTACCTGCAAATTGATAGCTCCAAGCTACACAGCTCCCAGCACATCATTACAGCTTGTTAACTTGGAGTCACCCAGACAAATTTCTCTCCCTCCCATTCAATTTTGAATTAAGTCAGAAAAAGACAGATTAGCAAAACATTACCAGAGTTAGAATTTATGACAAGCAGCTAATTTTTCCAGGACCTTCACTAACATCTCCTCTCAGAGATGACTCAATAGAAGCACTCACCCCCGGGCTGCCTGCCCCCAAAGTCTTCCCCGACTACATCAATCATAGTTTCACTCCACAAATGCTTTGTAGAGCACCTACTATGTGCCAGACACTGGAGTCTGGGCATACAGTTGTGATTAGTGAGTGGGTGTTTGGGGTGCAGTGGGGAACAAGGCCAAGTTAAAACAGATTATAGACAGCATGGGAATTGCTGTGTTAGAGAATAGAGCAAAGCATTGAAGGAATGCAGAGAAGTAGGGGGAAAAGAAATCAAGGAAGCCATCTGGAGGAGGTGAGTTGAGGTAAGTTTTGAAGGAGTAGGAGCTGGATAGGTCCTGCTTTTTGAGAGACTATGAATAACTCTTCTTTGGGAGAGTTCCTACGATGTGCCAAATTCTGGGCTGGGCTCTTTACATAGTTTATCTCATTTCAATGATCACAACTACTCTCCCCATCTTCCAGATGAAGAAACTAATTCTCAAAGGTAAAATGGCTTGTTAAAGGTTACTCAGATGATGATTAGTACTTATGGCTAACTATTTCAAACTACTTTCTCTTTCCCAGGTCCTGGCTGGGCACAGTGGCTCACGCTTGTAATCCCAGCACTTTGGGAAGCCAAGACGAGTGGATCACTTGAGATCAGGAGTTCAAGACCAGCCTGGCCAGCATGGTGAAGCCTTATCTCTACTAACTATACAAAAAATTAGCTGGGTGTGGTGATGCACATCTGTAGTCCCAGCTACTCGGGAGGCTGAGGTGGGAGAATCGCTTGAACTTGGGAGGTGGAGGTTGCAGTGAGCCAAGATCATGCCACTGCACTCCAGCCTGGGCAACAGAGGGAGATTCTGTCTCAAAATAAAAATAAAATAAAATAAAACTAGTTAGAAACGTTTGCCAGGTCCCAGTCTGAGTTATTGCACTAAATTCTTTTGACAGTCCTACAAGGTAGATATTATTATTAGAGTCTTTTTATACTTGAAGAAACTGAGGCTCAGTAAGGTTAAGTGATTTACCCTTGATTCCGTGGCTAAAAGCAATGGATCTGGGGCACAAACTCAGGCAGTCTAGCTCCAAAGCACACGTTCTCAGGCATGACACTACACTGCCAGATTTACTCCAGGGTCTGTGTTCTCAGCCATGAAAATAAATCTCTTAGGAAGGTGATGTACAGGTTAAACGAGGGAGAGCCTATAAAGCTCTTAGCATGCGTGTGGCACCCCACAAGTACTCTGTCCTCCTGGCTGCTGTTACTAAGGATTGATACTCAGGCACTCAAAGTGACCTATCCATCCAACACACGCTTACCGAATGTCTGCCACGTGCCAGGCACCATGCTGGGCACTGCAGGTGCAGCGATGGAGAAGAGTCCAAGAGTCCAGGGAGCTTGCAGTCCACAGAGTGTGTGCAACCCCATTCAAGACTGCTTGCATCCTAAGGATGAACCAACACTCACAGCAGGAGATACAACTGGATCCCTACTCTGGTCTCAAGATACATTTTTCCAAAAAAGCTCAGCAGAGGAAAAAGTCTCGGAAAAGAAATACTGCAGAATGCTAATAATGATTGCCTTTGGGTGGCAGGACGATGGATGAGTTTTTTTTTTCTCTTTAACGCTTTCCTGCATTTTACAATTTTTCTCCAAGGGAAAAATGTCAAAAAGGTGAGAAATGAGGATCGTCCAGGAGCAAGAACAAAAGAGCCTGTGGGCATGTCCCTGACTGCCTATCTGACCTGCTCTATCCTCACAACCCTGCTACTGGGATCAGTTCTTGGAGGAGCCAAGGCCACTTCCCCACCCAAGCCCCCCTTCTCTGGTCTTCTGCAGCATGAGTGACACACTTTCCTCATGTTCCATCTCCACGTCACCCCCTTCCCTTTAGTTTTCTCCCCTTCTTGACATTCAATTTCATCCAGAAAAATAATGAGACGCGGGTTTCTAAATTGGAATGAATAAATGACATTCCTATTCATTATTTAATCTGCTCTCAGACTTGAATGAACACTTCCAGGGGTAATTACTGCAAGACTCCAAATTCATTTCTAGGAAGCAGTTGCCGGCGGCCTGCACAGAAGGTACCGACACCATTCAATATTTATGAAGCAACATTTCCCAAGAATATCAGGCCAGGAAGGCAACTGTAGAAACATCACCCAGAGAATATGAAAACTGGTTGCTTGGGGGTTTCTTCCCCCTAGTGTTTCGGCAAAGAAAAGGACTTAGTTCTCTCCTCCCCTCTCCCCAAGGCAAACACACAAACGCACTGATTTGGGCTCTTCATCAGCCTGACTCCTAGTGTGTTAGGGGACCAGAAGGGAGCCGCCATACAACATGGACCCCAAATACCAAAGAGAGTCCAGGGAGGTCATGTCTTCATAGGTTGCCATACCACAACTTCTCTGATGGAATTCAACCACTCAAACATTTCCTGATTATCTACACAGCAGGTGCGCAGTATGTTTTAAAAACATGACATAAAAGCACCAACCATAAAAGAAAAAATGGATACATCGATCTTAATGAAAATTAGAACCTTCTGTTCATCAAAAGGTCCCATGAGGAAAATAAGAAGGTAAGCCACAAACTGGGAGAAAACATCCACGATACATTTATCTGACAAAAGACTTGTATCCTGAATATCTAATGAAGTCTTACAACTTAATGAGAAGACAAAATACCAATAGTAGAATAAACAAAACATTTGAACAGACTCTTCAAAAAAGAAAGTGTACAGATGGCCAATAAACACATTCAAAAGATGCTCAGTATCTTCAGTCATCAGGGAAATGCAAGCTAAAACTGCAGTGAAATACTACTACATATCCATTAGAAGAGCAAAAGTTTTCAACATACCTGACAATACCAAGTGTTGGTGAAGATGTGGGGCAACTGGAACTTCCACACGCTGCAGGTGGAAATGCAAAATGGTACATCCACTTTGGAAAGCAGTTTAGCATTTACTGTAAAGGTAAATATATACTTATCATATGACCAAGCAATTTCACCCTTAAGTATTTATACTGGAGAATGAAAATATATGTCCACAAAAAGGCTTGTCCGTGAATGTTCATAGCAGCTTTATTCATAATCGCCAACAACTGGAAACAATAGATAGAAATCAACAGGTGAATGAATAAACAGTTTGAGATATACTCGTAAGATGGAATATGACTTAGTAATAATAAGGAACAAACTACCAATAGAAGCAGTAAAATGAATTATGCGTGAAACATAATGCTGAACGAAAGAAGCCAGATAGAAAGAGCCCAAGTGGTAAGATTCCATAAACTTTAAGAAGAGGCAAAACTAACATATAATGACAGAAAATGGATTGGTGGTCAGGCGTGGTGGCTCATGCCAGCACTTTGGGAGGCTGAGACAGGAGGATTGCCTGAACCCAGGAGTTCAAGACCAGCCTGGGCAACATGATGAGACCCTGTCTCTCTTTTTAAAAAAGGAAAATGGATTGGTGGGTTCCTGGAGTAGGTGGGGGATGGGTGTTGTCCACCAAGGGATACTAGGGAATTTTTCTGGAATGATGGAAATGTTCTATATCTTGATTGAGATGATGGTTACAAGAGGGTTGCCATTTGTTACAATTTATCGAACTCATATTTAAAGTGTGTACCTTTTATGATATATGCATCATACCTAATAAAGTCCGTTAAATTTTAAAAAGAAAAGCCATTTCCTCCAGTTCTAAGATTTAATAATTTTTTTTTTTTTTTTTTGAGATGGAGTCTCACTCTGTCACCCAAGCTGGAAAGCAGAGGCGCGATCTTGGCTCACTGCAACCTTTGCCTTCCGGGTTCAAGATATTCTCATGCCTCAGGCTCCCTAGTAGCTGGGGTTACAGGTGGGTGCCACTACGCCCAGCAAATTTTTTTACTTTTAGTACAGGCAGGGTTTCACCACGTTGGCCAGGACGGTCTTGAATTCCTGACCTCCAGTGATCTGTCCACCTCAGCCTCCCAAAGTGCTGGGATTACAGGCATGAGCCACCACACTCGGTCGTATTTAATAAATTCTAAGAGTTATCCAGTATTCTCCTTGTAAGAAAATGAAGTGGGCTATACACATAGACTAATACTTTCCAAGCATGCCCAAGCCCAAAATCTACACCTCAATACTGTATGAGCTTTTGTTAAATCCTAACTGGTTTGTTGCGTGTCAGGAAGCAATGCAGCAAAACAGTGGAGAGCACAGCTTTGGGAGCAGATAATTCTGCATCCAATTCCTGCTTTTAACAATACTGGTGGGCAAAGAACATTGAGATTACAGGAGTCCCTTGCTGATATGCAGCAGTTGTTACACCTTCTTCTATGGTAACAGACCACTAAACTTTGGCGGGGAATATGGCTTCCTAGAATGAAGACTACATTTTCCATGCTTCCTTGCACCTCAGCGTGGCCCTGCATTATTGGCCAGAATTAATGAAAAGTAGAGTTATATCAGGCCCCTTCCAGAAGCCTCTTTAAGAGATGGTGTGCATGTCCCCTTGGTCCTCACCATTCCTTTCTCTGTCCCGTGGGCCTGGAATTCACACACTTCCATATTGGGTCAAGAGGCCACACACAGCAGGGCAAGAGTCGAGGTGTCTATGGCATTGACTGAGAACCGCCAGACCTCCCAGCCCTGGGTTCTTGTGCTTGGATAGTTACAGCAGAGAAATAAGTATCCCTTTTCCTTGTTTTGAATTTCTGTCAACTTGAGCTCAGCCCAATCCTAACTGAAATGTCTATGTCTCTGCAAATTTGTATGTGTAAGATCTGGGTTTATAAAGGCATGAAAGGGCTTAACAAGCTGTTTTAGGAGTTGAAAGCAGCTCAACCTGTCTGGAATATGGCATCTGAGGGAGGAGGTAGGGAGGATAAGGGGAGAAAGGCAACTAGGGAGGTTGGCAGAGACGAATTCACCGAGGGCTCATGGGCAGGTTAACGGGTTGGGCCTTGGTCTAAAAAGTAATGAAAAACAGCAGCTGACTAACTGGCATTTTTAGACCAATTCCTCTATCTGCTCCATGGAGAACCAACTGTAGGGAGCAATGCAGGGAGTCTAGACAGGAGTCTCCTCCAGGGCCCAGGTGGCCTTGGCCAGGCTGCCCTCTTATCTTGCATGCAGTGTGGCAGCTAATGAAAAAACTCATTTACCATTCCTTATGGAGGCAGCCGTCTCAAACCCACACACCCACAGAGGCCCTGTAAGGGAAGCAGGTAGGAGGCAGGACAAGGTTGAGGGTCCGGGAGCATTAGTTGCTGGGCAGCCTGCACCCCCCACAAGACAGCCCCCCCTGGCTGCTGCCCACCCATCAGTTGTTGCCCTGCAGAAGACAGTCCTGGAGTCACCAAGGCTGCCAGTTTTTCAGGAGAGGCTCAAAAGATGGATTATTATTGGAACCTAATTTTTTTTTTTTTTAGGCAGGCGGACCATTCTTGTGAGTAGCAAAACAAACTTGTCCTTGGGCAGAAGCTGACCTGCAGGCTGCCAGTTTGAGGCCTCAAACTACCTTCCCTTCTCTCTCTTTCTGCTTCTCCGAAGCCCACCTCCAAAATTTCAATGGGAAACTAAAACTTGCCGCAGGGGCAGTAAATGCAGACAACACTTTCTTTGAGATCAGCACCTCCAGGGTTCCAATCAGTGCGCTGGATAACTTCTTTTTTGGGAAATTAACGTAAGGGAGAAATTGATATTTCCCTATGAAATTCCAAGGATGCTCAGAAACCCTGGGAGTGTGCTGTCTGCTAGACAGGAGGCTTGGCCCTGAGAAACAGGGACGCTGGCCCTGCCTAACCCACACTCTCCACTTGAGATCTCTCTGCTCCTTTCCTCTCTCCCTGAATGGGTCCTTGAAAGCAGCTGGCTGAGGACAGAGGTGATGCTTTGTGGATACATCATAATCTCCTGCAACTGCCTATGGGAACTGCCTGCTCCAGACACAGTCTGATAACCCTTTTGTTCCAGATGTATTATGACAGAACTGAAAACATGGGCCTCTAGGGAGACTCTAATCCAGCTGAGCAGATGGAGAAGTAGCACACAGACATTCTATGGGTACAGACCCGAGATCAGGCCACAGGCCAAACCTAGCCTACTACCTGATTTTGCAAATAAAGTTTTATTGGCACACAGCTGCACCTTTGTTACGTATCATCCATGGCTGCTTTCCTGCAACAATGGCAGAGTTGAGAAGTGGCAAGAGAGGCTGGCAATATAGCCCCCAAAGCCTGACATATCTGTCATCTGGTCCTTTATAGAACACGTTTGCCCTGGAATAGAGCAAAAAACAGCAGGTATTCAGGGTGGATTGTGTGCCCATTGCTGTGTTAGGAATAGCACACACATTGGATCATTTAACCCTCAAATAATTCTTTAGAGGGAAGGTTTATTATTCCCCCCCCATTTTATTTTACTTATTTTTATTTTATTTGTTTCTAGAGTTGGGGTCTTGCTCTGCCACCCAGGCTGTAGTGCAGTGGTGCTATCACAGTTCACTGTAACCTCAGACTCCTGGGCTCAAGCGATCCTCCTCTCTCAGCCCCCAGAGTAGCTGGGACTACAGGCGTGCACAACCACACCTGGTTCATTTTTTAATTTTAATTTTTAGACCTTGGATCTTGCTATGTTGCCCAGGCTGGTATCATACTATCCTCATACCTCAGCCTCTCAAAGTGCTGAGATTACATATGTGAGCCACCATGCCTGGCATATCCCACCATGTTAGAGAAAAGAGGTTTGGTAAGGCTAGCTGACCCAAGGATGCCACAGGGAACCAGTGGAGGGTTCACACTAAGCCCAGCCTTTCCACTACACCAGTGGGCATCAACAGAGATGGAACTGCCCCCCAATAGGGCATTCTGAAAATCCACAGGAGCATTTTAGGGGCACCATTGGCATTTAGAGGGTGAGCGCAAGGGCTATCAACTGCCCTGCCATGCACAGCACAGTCCTGCAGGAAAAGAGAATTGCCCCCAAGTCCCCCATACGCCCCAAGTAAAACACATGTTCATAAGTATCTGAGGCCAAGTCTGATTCCATTTTGCACAAAGTATTTTGGGCATGGTTTCTATCCACATGATCCTCCCAGGAATTCAACTCCCATTACCATGTAAACAAGGGAGTATTGTACTTTCTTTTGCTCAGAATTTTATCAAACTTTGCTCACCATTTCATCAAATCATGTCCCTATCGCAACAGTGCTTGTGGTATTTGAGCCACAGTCGAACACACGTGTGTTAAAGCAACATTTCTAAGCTGATTCTAATTCGGTAGACCTGGAGTCTGGCTTGCGGGTTCGTTATTACTGTGTTAGTGGCCCTCTCCTCCTGAGTGATTCTGGTGCTGCTGGACAATGGACCACACTTTGAGAAATGCTGTATTAAGGATGTCAAACCAATGTTTTGGTTCATTTTGGTTTTGCTGGAATGTCAGGGTCTCTCTGGGTTAAGAAAAGAAGGGAATGTCAAACACAGAAAGAGCTACTGAGTGTCAGGCAGAGGGGTCTTTAGCTAGGTTAGGATTTCCGTCAAGGCCAACGTGGTCCATGCTTGTTATCCTGGAGGGTCAAGGGGAAGGAGCAATGCCAGCCTGTCCAAGAAACCTGCTGTGTAAATGCCATACTTGAAATTTGCCCTTCGTGTTTGGTGGAGATTATTCAACACCAGCGCCATCAGACAGGCTCTTTGCCACCATGAACTGGAGAGAACTGGAATCCCTGGGACTAGAACTCAGTGTCCAGAACAAGCGCATCTCACTGAGACTTCACAAAATGACTTTCCATGACCCTTGCTTGTACCCAGGAGCCACAGACCATTTGGAACTTCTCTGAGGACAAACTCAGGCTTAATGACCCATTTTCCTGTGCGCTTGGAAAATGGTCTCAGGCACACAAGAGTCAATTAAAATCAGAGTCCACCAACTTGAATGAAATAGCCCTGGGCCACCAACACAAGTCCCAAGCCTGGCTCCTACCTCAGGCAAAGCAAGCAGTGGCCTTGGGGGAAAGCAATTATTTAGGGTTGCAGCAAGGATGTGTGCTACTGTAAAGGAGCCTCTAAGTTCCCTCCCAATCCCAACAGCCTCTGCAAACATTCAAGCTCCCAGGATACTGAATGCCCAGATAGGAGATCATTAAACCATGTTCCCCATGCTGGCCTCAGCTTTGAAGAACAGTCCGCAAGCACACTAATACCCAAGGTCCAGCCAGGACATGAGCTGGTCTGCTCAACACTGACTCTCTCCCTGGGACAGCAACTGACATTTAGTGAAACTGCAAGTGCACCAGCTCCACACACACCATCTCACTGAACTCTCAGGACAATTGTTTCAAGTGGGTACTGCACCGTCCCCATTTTATGGGTGGTCACACTGAGGCTCAGACAGGTTAAACAATATTTCCAGGGTCACAGGGCTCGCAAATGGCTAAGCCTGGGCTCTTCACCAGCCTGCCATATTGCTTATTTCAGTGGACAAGGGCATGAGATCTGGAGCCAGGGTGCCTGCACTCAAATTGTGGCTCTTACGTTGGCTCTGTAACCCTGGGCAAACTACTTTCCTTCTCTGTGCCCCAGTGACCTCATCTGTAAAGTGGGAATCATCTTATACACCTCATAAGTAAGGTGTGTAACTTACATATATGTGTAACTTACATATATGTGATTGAATAACCCACATATACTGCTTGGTACAGAGCCCAGCACTTTCTAAGGACACAATACATATGAATTGGATATCGTTTGGGTGTGTGTCCTCTGCAAACCTCATGTTGAAATGTGATCCCCGATGTTGGAGGTGGAGCTTGGTGGGAGGTGTTTTGGTCATGGGGGTGGATTCCCTCATGAATGACTTGGCGTCGTCCCTGCAGTAATGAGTCAGTTCTCACTCTATTAGTTCACATGACAGCTGCTGTTTAAAGAGCCTGGCACCTACTCCCTTTTCTCTTGCTCCCTGTCTCTCCATGCTATACACCTGCTCCCCATTCACCTTCCACTATGATTATAAGCTTCCTGAGGCCCTCCCCAGAAGCAGATGCTGGTGCAATGCTTCCTGTACAGCCTGCAGAATGGTGAGCCAAATAAACCTCTCTTCTTTGTAAATTACCCAGCCTCAGGTATTGCTTCATAGCAATGCAAAACAGACTGATGCAGTTCTTGTGGTAACAGGGGTTCGATTACTAGAACCCATTTATGCCAAATGCAGCTCTGACTCAGAAGAGGAAGGCCTGGAAGGGGCCAGCACCATCAACACAGAGCCATTCCCCTCATCTCACCAGACCAGCGAAGTGACAACCACAAAGTGCTCCCAACTCTATGAAGGAGAGGAAGTGCACATGGCACGTTCCTGGATGTGCACACCATACACTGGCTGCAGTCATTTAATAAACAGTGCTACAATGGGGGCACTTTGTTTGATGGGGCAAGCTGTCCTGGGGAAACATTTTAAGAAAATGGCAGGAGGGCTTTTATTTTGAAAAGCCATCCTCCCTCTACTTCTATGTATACATATATCCAAAAGAATTGAAAGTAGGGACTGGAACAAATATTTGTACACTCCGCACTTTGAAAGGCTGAAGTGGGCAGATTCCTTGAGCCCCAGAATTCGAAACCAGCCTAGACAACATGGTGAGACCCCATCTCTACAAAATTTATACAAAATTAATACAAAAATTAGCCAGTGTGGTGATGCATGCACTTATAATCCCAGCTATTCAGAGGCTGAGATGGGAGGATCACCTGAACCTGGGAGGTGGAGATTGCAGGGAGCTGAGATCGCACCACCGCCCTCTAGCCTGGGCAACAATAGTAACAACAACTAAGTTAAGATGGTAAATTTGATGGTTTGTATTATACTACATTAAAAAAATTAAAATAAAAAACACACTTACTAAGTAAAGAAGCCAGTCACAAAGACTACGATTCCATTTATGTGAGATGTCCAGATAGGCCAATCCATAGATACAGAAAGCAGATCTTTCTGCTTTGGGGGAGTTGGCGCAATGGGGAGTGACTGCCAATGGGCCCAGGGTTTCTTTTTTAGGATACTGAAAAATGTTCTGAAATTAATAGTGGCTCTGTCTACACTACTGTGAATGTCCTAACAACTCCTGAATTCTCTATTTTAAAGGAGGGAATCTTATGGTATGTGAAATATATCTTAATATAATTGGCTATAAAAAGGAAAGTTGTTATCGGGAAAAAAATCATCCTCTCCTCTGCTCACTTTCCCCACAGTGGTCCCTGTGCTCTTGGCTTGAGGCCTTTGCAAACGCCATTCTCTCTGCCCGGAATGCCTTTCACTCCCGGTCCACACCTACCCTGTGCATGATTCATACTTTCTCATCCTTCAAGCGTAAGTTTCATTTCCAGGAACTCCTTGCCTCCCTGGGACCCAGAGAGCCTGGAACTCCCCTCAGAAGACTCACAGGCTCACGTGTGTTCCCTCCTCCCAGCAGCAACACCAAGGCTCCATCACGCTCCACAAATGGATGACTCCACCTGTCAGCAATTACGGGGCTGGAGGGCAAGTTACAGGTTTCCCTGGCCTCGCTTTTCCTCATCTACAAGATGGAGCTAACACTGTTTTTCTCATGGAAGGTTATGAGTGGTGGCCGGGTGCGGTGGCCCTCGCCTGTAATCCCAGCACTTTGGGAGGCCGAGGCGGATGGGTCACTTGAGGTCAGGAGTTTGAGATCAGCCTGGCCAACATGGTGAAACCCCGTCTCTACTAAAAATACAAAAATTTGCTGGGCATGATGGTCCATGCCTGTAATCCTAGTTATCTCAGGAGGCTGAGGCAGGAGAATCGCTTGTACCCGGGAAGCGGAGGTTTCAGTGAGCCAAGATCGCACCACTGCACTCTGGCCTGGGTGAAAAGAGTGAAACTCCGACCCATATCCAAAAAAAAAAAAAAAAAAAGATTGTGGAGCCCTTCTGAAGTATCCGCAGTTGGTCGTGACTTCATAAATAGCAGGAAAGAGCCCCATTTGGTGATGAACCTGAGCGGAAATGAGCAATGCGTAAGTCAGTCAAGGTTGAATTCCAAGGTCAAGTGGGGCTGAATGTGCATTTTAAATTCAACTCGTCTTTCAAGGATTATCTATTGAGCAAACATTACGTGCCAGACACGGTCCCAGGCACTGGGGGCACAGCAGTGAACAAAACAGACAGGACAGATTGCACAGGGGTGCAGTGACAGGCGAGGGCAAGGGACGCTCATCCACTCAACAGTACTGCTAAGCTCCCACTTGGCCGGGGCCCTGCTCTAGGCACTGGGGAGCTGGCAGTGGCCAAGAGAGGGAAGAGCTCCCGCCCTGCAGAGCTGGCACCCAGTGCGAGGACAGATGATACAGGAGCAAGATCACTTCAAATTGTGGCAGATTCCATGAAGCAAGTGAACAAAGCAACAGGATAGAAAATAAACAGGAGCAGTGGAATAGCTTGCAAAGAAACAGCCTTTTGGAGGAGTCTCATTGAAGCTGAAGACCCAGGCATGTGAAGAGATGGGACAGAGAATTCCAGGACAAAGAAACAGCCAGTGCAGAGGTCCTGAGGCAGGAACTGCTTACTTTGATGGGGGCAGGGGATGCTGTTGGAAAAGTGAGCAAAGCGCAGATGCCATGCAGCCTGGAAAGACATGGTGAGGAATTTGAGTTTTATCCCAAGAGCAATGGGAACACATTAAAAAAGGTAAAATGAAAAGAACTCAGGGTATTCTCAGAACAACAAGACCTGCCTTCTCCGAGCACAGCATATGTCCTGGGGAAATGAAGTGAACTCAGGCCCAGTCATTTATAGTTTATGCTTGCAGAACCAAAGACACTAGTATATTTTAGCAGCATGAGCAATGCCGGATTTCAACATTACTAAGGCAGGATGAATAGGGGCAGGGAGAGACTGGAGTCAGGGAGGCTGGGGAAGCGCTTTTCTATTAGATCAACTGTGAATTGATGGAGACCTGGATGAGGGGGCTGGCGGGCAGACTGGAGAGGAAGGGAGAGAGAAAAGCCTGGACTAAGGAATTAAAGAATTGGGAAGAACTGAAGATGGAAGTCAGGGGGCAGGTTTGGTCACCAGCAGAGGAAAAACTCCCAGATGCCCCTGGCGTCCTGGGGAGAGTGTGCAGGACTGGACTCATCTGGAAAGAGACTCTCATGTTTCGTTTTACTATCAAAACACATGCACAGAACAAAATACACAGATGCATGGGACATACTGGGCTGAAATAAAGATTCTGTGAATCTCTCAATTATTTAAAAGTATTTAAATTATTTAATTATTCTTTAGCAAAAGGGGAAGCCTAGATGGAAATGTGTACTAACACACTGTGATATGTTATTTAAAACCCCAGGCAGTCCTTTCCTTCCCATCTGTGACCAAATCAAACGACACTAGATGCCTTCTGTAGGTCACATATTCTCTTCTTCACAGTAACCAAAAATTAGGTCTTAGCGGCTATTTCTGCTCCTCATCCTCTCCAGCCCAACTCCCCATTCTCACTTCCAGCTGAAAACTTTGCGTGCCATTTAAAAAATCCTTGCCAGACCCACGTGAACCCCCAGCTACTATCCCACTTCTCTGCTCCCATTGACAGATGAACACCTTATCACAGCAGGCTCTATTTGCTGCCTCCTGGTCACCTCCCCACATTGTGTCTTGGGCCCACTCCCATCGGACATTCTTCCCCATTCACAAGGAGACAGCCTTAGTTAAGGTCACCCGTGACTTCCATGTTGCCGATCCAGTGGTTCCTTCTCAATTATAAGACAGGGTAGTCGATGGTACAATTAACAGAGTTGTCCTGGGCCAGGTGCAGTGGCTCATGCCTAAAGTCCCAGCATTTTCGGAGGCCAAGGTGGGAGGATCACTCAAGCCCGGAAGTTTGAGAGCAGCCTGGGCAACATAACGAGACCCCGCGTCTATTTAAAAAAGAGAGAGAGAGAGAAGAGAGAAGAGAGCTGTCCTGTGTGTCGAGCACATGAACAGTGGCAGTTATGCCCATTTGACAAATGAGGAAACAGAGGTGACACAGAGATAAGAAGGCATTTGCCTGAGATTGGATGTTGAATGAGTTCTAGGCACCAAGGGAAGCAGGGAAGGGAGTGATACCCAATGCATGAGATGCAGACCTGCCCCCAAGGAAATTTCCAGCAACCCTGCTGCAGGACAGGCAGGCCATAATCCCATACGGATTCCCCAGTAGCCTTCAAATCACACCACAGGCCCAACCTGTGCTATAGCAGAAAAAGCAGGAGGCAGAAGACCGTGGCTTAAGTCCCAGGACCCCTCATGTCACTGTCTCTTGATGTGGGGACCCTAAGCAAGTCACCTAGCATCTGAGTCTCGGTTCTGGAATTTGCAAAGTGAGATGTGAATTCTGGCCCTGCCTTCCTCACGAAGGGGCTGTGACAGTCCAGGGAGATGACGTGAGTGATGAATGTTTGGCACACTAGGAAGTGGCGGAATATGACTATTTCCGCGCCGGCCCCATCTGCCGCCTGCTCAGCACCCACAGTGGCAGATATGTCACATGACGTTTCCATGAATTCTTGCCATTAGGAATTCCCAACACCCACGCTTTTTCCCTTCTGAAAGTTCTGCTGCATAAAAGAGGCAGAGAACAAGCCACCCCCTCCTCTGCTTCTCTGGATAATCCCCCAAGCATCTCTCCCCTACACCACTCCTCCCTGCCCATCAAGCGTCTGCAGAATTCCAGCTACTCCAACATGCAAACAGTTCACACCAGAGATGACCAGTGGTTTGGAAAAGCCAGATCATTTGCCATTTCTCCTTTGTAAAAGGTCTTTGGGGACACGATTAACAAAAGCTAAGATGGGAGGAAAGGACAGAAATGAGAGCCCCAAGTTTTGTTTGTTTGTTTGTTTGTTTTTTCAACAAGCTGACTGTGACTTGAAACAAGAGGCCAGACAGCAAGCTACGATGAATAACACTGCCAGTGAGAGTCCTTTTTTGTTTATTCACATCCCGCTTGTGATCTAAGAGCAGAGAATGATGTATGGCAAGTGTATTAATGTTCCCCACGGGGCAGGACACCACATGGTTTAGTAAGTGGCTCGAGCCATCCCACCCAAACTGGCCATTTGCTCCTGTGTGCAGATTGCCCCTCTCGACACTGGCCTCGGTGCCTCTCAACAGCCTCCATGACAAGAGCTGCTATTCATGGAGCGCCTCCAAGGTGCCAGGCGCGGTTAGAGGTACCTACCATGTGTTAGTGAATTTAATAAATCTTCACCAATTTCTCTTTCAGGTCAGAATATCGCTCCCATTTTATTGCTGGAGAAACTGAAGTTTGGAGCAGGGCAGTCACAGGGGCCAGGGACACGGGGTTACCATCAGTCAAGGCTAGGACTTAAACCCAGGTCATGTGCCTCCCCAAACCATGCTGCTCTCAAATACTCCACCAAGGGAATTCAGACTCCAGTGCTCTCTGGGACAGGCAGGTAAAGGGAAGGCAGGCCAGGTGGGGACGGTGGTGAACTGATGACACACACCCATCTAAGGGGACATGCAGCCACTCTGAGGTACCCCTAATGACTTGCATGAATCTCACGCGCATTCAGCCGCAGGTGAAAGAAGCCATCTTGCAAAAGCAAAACTATAGGAACCAAAAACAGATGAAGTGGCTGCTAGGAGCTGAGGGTCAGGGAGAGCTTGATCATGAAGAGGCAGCAGGAGGGAATTTGGGGGATAGTCGAAACACTCTGCACCTTGGTGGTAGTTGCACAACGGGATGTTCATCAAAGCTCCTATGACCAAAAGCTAAAAAGCCTGAAATTAACCATATGTAAAGTAGATTTTAAACAAAACGGGACAAAATAGCAAATCTGTGGACTGGGTCCAAGCTGCGGGCTGCTGTTTTGTAATCTCTGCCCCACCCTCCACATCATTAACATCCGTCACACAGCGATGAACATGCAGGGCTCGTGGGTGTGACCGATAGGGGAAGAGGTGAGTGGAAGGTACTGACTCACCGGGACTTGAACCCTTTCTAGTTTCATCACTTACTGGTGGGGTGACCCTGGGCAAACAGCTTTCTCTCTCTAAGCCTCAGTCCTCTCTGTTTCAAAGAGGGGTGAGGACACTTTTCTTCGCATTGCTGTTGTCAAAATTAGATGAGATCCTAGAGACAATGCTCCCAGCACATGACAGATGCTCAATAAATTTTCCTGTCCTTGGAAATGTCCATGGCCTCCCAGGAGTCACATGGGCCCAGCGATCATCTCTTTTTATGACTAAATTTCCCAGGGGCCCCTCCTAGGTCTTCTTAGCCCACCTAGAAGCTGGGAAAAAGCCAGCTAGGCCCAGGACTTGCTCTTTCTCCTGCTAGCTTCCTTGGGGAGTCCCTAGCATAGCCACCGACAGAGACCAGGTGGGATACGTAACTGCCCAGCCCCAGCCCACATTGCTACGGGTGAGTTCATCCAACCAGTTGGCTGTGGGGCTTAACAGGAAGACAAAATAGCAAGGTAGTTAAAAGCGGGTGCTCTGGAGGCAAACAGACCTGGTGGGTTCAAGTCTTTTTTTGTTTTGTTCTTTGGAGACAGAGTCTTGCTCTGTCACCCAGGCTGGAGTGCAGTGGCGTGATCTCGGCTCACTGCAACCTCTACCTACCAGGTTCAAGCAGTTCTTATTCCTCAGCCTCCCGAGTAGCTGGGATTACAGGCATATGTCACCAAGCCCAGCTCATTTTTGTATTTTTAGTAGAGACGG
>NW_012116477.1:1566978-1567960 GCF_000951035.1 Colobus angolensis palliatus
GATGGTCTCGATCTCCTGACCTCGTGATCCGCCCGTCTCGGCCTCCCAAAGTGCTGGGATTACAGGCTTGAGCCACCGCGCCCGGCCCATTTTTCCATTTTTAGTAGAGACGGAGTTTTGCCATGATGGCCAGGCTGGTCTCCAACTCCTGGCCTCAAGTGATCCTCCCACCTCAGCCTTCCAAAGTGCTGGAATTACAGGTGTGAGCCACAGCACCTAGCTGGGTTCAAGTCTGAACTCCCACTTGTCAGCTAAAAGACACTGAACAACTGGTGTATGCTCCCTGAGCTTTGATTTCCCATCTGTAAAACAAGGATGCAAGGAGCACCTGGTTCCCAGACCTGTGGAGAGGATACAGTGTGATGATGCTGCCGTGTCTGGGCACACCATAGAGCCCAGCCGACTTGCCTGGATCTTCCAGATCAAATGCTGCTGAGTATTACTCTGCCCAGGAATCCCTCTATGGATGAGTATTTATAAGGATTACATAAGATAAAGTTCCCAGTGAGGTATGTGGCACTTAACAGATGCTTGATAAATTGCAGGTAATTTTATGATAATCTTGGTTGCTACTAGTGAAAGATCACGCCCCAGAGGCATCAGAGCAGGCATAGGCCATGTCCAAATGGGATAGCTGGCTGGGGAAGGTGGTTCCACATGTGTAATCCGAGCACTTTGGGAGGCCAAGGTGGCGGATCATGAGGTTAGGAGTTTGAGACCAGCCTGGCCAACATGGCGAAACCCCATCCCTACTAAAAATACAAAAATTAGCTGGGCGTGGCGATGGGTGCCTGTAGTCCCAGCTACTCAGGAGGCTGAGGCAGGAGAATCGCTTGAACCCGGGAAGCGGAGGTTGCAGTGAGCCAAGATCGCACCACTGCACTCTGGCCTGGGTGACAGAGTGAGACTCTGTCTCAAAAAAAAAAAAAAAAAAAGATTGTGGAGCCCTTCTGAAGTATCCGCAGTTGGTCGTGACTTCATA
>NW_012116477.1:1568065-1588140 GCF_000951035.1 Colobus angolensis palliatus
TTAAAAAAAAAAAAAAGGATATCTGGATTCTTGAATCCAAAATGCCATATATTACTACAAAAACAAAAAGAACCTGGGCCTTATCATAGTCCCAGACATGAATCAAAAGAAACCTGGGGCCTCCAGACATCCAGCAGACACTAAGCATTGATCCCCCCCAAGAGTGAAAGGACAATATTCTGGAAACAGACCCCCCTTACACGAGGTCACCGAGCGAGTCAGAAACGAAACCCACAGTAGGAGAGAACCTCGGTTTCTCGACTGAGGCACAGAGTACAGCCAACTCCTCCCAGACTGTCACAGGCAGGCCGCCCCCGCCCTCATGAAGGGAATCCATAATCATAGTAGGTAGGATAATTAGGCAGTCGCAGAAAGGAAGGCTGGGAGAGAAAAATTAGATTATCGGCTGCACTGACGGCCAGGAAGGAAATCTTTCTCCCCCATCTTGGGTCATTACCCAGCTGTGTGTGTTGCTCAACTCGACACTCAGCAGGAACCCATCTGGGCAATAGTATCACTGTATGTTCTTTTCTAACTCAAACAATATTATGCAAACTTGAGTAGAGGTCTCTAGAGTCACGTGTAGCATTAGGACGATGGATGGATTTGGGTTTTACTACTCAGACTTTGTTGGCTGAGCATTTTTCTCCTGGACTGAGGGAGGGAAGGGTCTAACACTCTTCCTCCCTCCTTGCTGAAGTTATTTCTACCTCTGCAATCAACGCACCCCTGGGCTGCACCCCTCTCACCCCCAATACACACACACACCAGCTGGGAGGGAACAGGCAGGAACAATAAGGAAGGCTGCTCAGCCCACAGGGACTCTGCCCAGTGCCTCCCTTACTTGTCACAAGTCAGGCGGGGAAGATGAGGGAGTATTTAGTTTTAAGCCACTATGCTCTCTGACCATCTAAAAGGATTCCTTTTTCTTATTTGCCAGTCTCCTGGGCAACCCTGGGATGAGCCAAACTCTCTCTGGCCACCTTTTCTGCTCAGTCTAGTGCTCATCATTCAAGCCTGTCCAAAAACCTCCTCCTCCTCCAAGTCCTTCTTGACTCTTTCACTGGGATCTCATCTTTCTTTCAAAATTCTTTTTTTTTTTTTTTTCAAGATTTTCTAAAACCCAGTGTACAAATGTCAAGAGCTCTGTGTATAGCAATGAACAAGACACATCCCTACCCAGGAGGTGCTTTCTGAAAACTGGCTGCCATGTGACTCAGCCTCTGGTTCCACCCCATCTCATGGTGTCTCCATCTGGCACAGGTGGTGTGGGTGAGCAGGAGAGTCAGGAAGATCCAAGGTTCAAATATTAGCTCTGCTTCCTCCTTCCTATGTGACTTTAAGCAAGCCGCTGAGCCTCTCTGACTGTCTTCCTCGCTTGGAAAAATGTGGATAATAGTAATTAGCACTCAGGGTTGTTGTAACCAATGGGTTAACGCAGGTCAAGGGCTTAAAATACTGCCTGGTACATCTAAGTGCTCAGTATGAATTATCCTGTTATCCTTATAACAGGCACTTGATACATTGTTAATATTTTTATTAGTAAATTTCAATTTAATAGTAAATGATTTCCTTCAAGTGTCTTGTCAGTTCCTTATCAGCAGTAATGGCCCTCTGTCCCCTACAATGCCTGTCAGCAGAAAACAGAGCCATTTAGAGTTTAATATTTGTTGATGGTGAATGAGCTTTTGCTCCAGTATAAAGATTAATAGCTGCAAGTGTTTTCCAAACAATAGCAGCCAGTCTTTATTAACATGCGCTGGCTTAGTATGTGGCTTGTTATTTACAGACATCATATCACGGAGCCCTCGCAGTGGTCCTAGGAGTTTGTTCCTGGACTCCAGGTCCGAGGCCACAGGAACACTTCCTCCCTTCCACTCCTGCAACCTTTCCTGCCTGGGCCTCTCAGCCTTCTGGAATTTTTATATCTCCCTTCCCCAACTCCTTACCTGGATAAGACCACAGGCTCTGGAGTCAGGCAGGCCTGGTTGGAATCCAGCTTCTAAGCATCTTTCAAAGGGGGCTATTCAAATGCTTTCTCTAAAAAGGTAACTAAAGATGATATGACTTAACGCATCAGTGAAGCCTGGTAGGTAGTAAATGCAATAAATGTCAACTCGCTATCGTCGTCATGGCCCTAATTGGTGGTGTCACTAGTATTTACAGAATTAAGGCCGAGGACTGTGTCTTGTTTCTCTGTAAGACAAGGTGTTACAGACTTATCTCTATAACCCAAGTCCCCATGTTGACACGGTCCCCGGGTGATTCATCCGCATGTTCAAGTTTAAGAGGCACTGACACAGAAGGCCAAAGTTGCTAACTCGTATGTCCGCAGCGGCTAGAAGCAGCAGGAATAAATTAATGAAGTGATCCCTGAGGGCTTTGAGGAGATTGAGCAATGTGACTCCTCACAGCTCCTTCAGATTGGACTAAAGGTAGGCACCTGACTTAAAGCCAGAAAAGTCACTGGGCTGGCTGGGAGCCAATCAGATTGAGTCTCTTGTCCAACTCTGGGAGAGGAGTAGAGGGATGTTGTTGGTCAGACCCAGGTGGGCCTGAGGTTGAGATGAGTAGGTTTGGGCCCTGGGCATTCCCACGGTCTGGGGAAATCAAGCCAGAGACTGGAGCAGGCCCGCAGGTAGCAGCAGAAGTGGGCAACCATGTGGCCCCCTGGAGAGACAGACAACAGGTCGGGCTGACCGCCCTTCCTGAGATGGAGCACCTGATTCCTAGAGTGTCCCTTTGTCCTGTTCAACCAAACGATCTCTCCAAGCACTTCAAAATACCCTTCAGGCATGAGAAGGCGGGAATTAAATAAATCCCTTAAATAGAAAAGTATTCAGTGGCTAAAAGAGATAAGGATAATCCTCATGGACTGACACACAAAGATCTCAAAGGCTTTATTTAAAAGTAAAAAATTGGCCCAGTGTAGCGGCTCACTCCTGTAATCCCAGCACTTTGGGAGGCTGAGGTGTGCAGATCACTAGAGGTCAGGAGTTCAAGACCAGCCTGACCAACATGGCGAAATCCCGTCTCTACTAAAAATACAAAAATTAGCCGGGCATGGTGGTAGGTGCCTGTAGTCCCAGCTACTCAGGAGGCTGAGGCAGGAGAATTGCTTGAACCCAGGAGGCAGAGGTTACAGTGAGCCGAGATCACGCCCCTGCAGTCCAGCCTGGGCAACAGCAAGACTCTGTCCCAAAAAAGAAAAAGAAGAAAAATACTTTATAACCTCAGGGGCCGACAGTCGAGGTAAGCACATTCAACAAAGTATTAAATATATGTGTTAATGTATGCATTAAAAATATTTTTTAAAATTGGCTTCAGTGATTGAGTTAAATCCACTTCTTCAAACTCCTTTCTCCTCTACAGGAACCATTTTCAATCTCTTTAGTCATCTTGGCCACACCTCCCTGGGCCCCTATCTGTGTCTTTGCATGTTTTTTTTTTTTTTTTTAAAGTGACCAAAGCGGGGTTTAGAATTCCACTAAAGGCCTGGTGCAGGGTGCGGCTTTATTCATCACAGTCTTTGGAACACGCCCCCAGAATCTTGCTGACTCCATTCAGGGACAGTCAACAATGACCATCAACCCCAATTTCAATTTGGGGGGGCTTTTGTCTGATCCATCCTCTTTTATCATGCCTGCGGATTGCATGAGCTTTGTTGTGGCTCTTTTCTGGGCGCTTGGGGATATTATTAAAATTAAGTGACATTTATCGAGTCCCTACTATGTGCAAGAACTGTGCCAGACCCTTCATGTCTATAAACTCGTTTGGTCCTTCCAGCAACAGCTCTGTGGGGGGTAACATTGTCTTTGTTTCATAGGTGAAGAGACTGGGGCTCAGTGAGCTGTGACATGTCATTGGTCACACAGCTGGGGAGGGACAGAGCTGGGGTTTGAACCCATGTTCTTCCCACGCCACGTGGAAACCACTGTTTTTGTTCATAAAACAGTATAATTTCATCTCATTCTGTTTTTAGAATATCATTTTCCTCTGTTGTTCAAAGCTCTTTGAATTCTATTTCTGTCTTCCAGGATATTAACGCTGCCTCTTAAATATCATCTACATGTTTAATGAAGCAGATTCTCAAATCCTTCATCCAGGTTGTCAGCAAGAACATTAAGCGGGAGAGTTCCCAGGAGTTTTTGGAGAGTCAATTACTATTTGGTTGAGATTCTCAAGCCACTTGTTCACTAACCTATCAATCACTTTGTAATATTGATTGACCACTTCCTGTGCCTCTGCTAGGAGGTGTCAGGAGTAGTCCTCAGCTACAAGAATCTCACAGTCCAATTGCACAATGCAGTGTGGTTAGGACCACATTTGCCCACAGGGCCAATAAAAATGACAGGGAAAAATGTTGACTGTAACATTATCTATAATAGTAAGCTCTCTAAATACCATATTAGTAAACTATGGTATGCCTATTTCATGGACGGTTAGACAGCCATTATGATATTTTTGTAAGCATTTGAAACATGGAGAAAAAAATAATGTTAAGGCTACAGTATTATCTATATGGTATGTTTACAGGCCCCTCCTGTAATATTGAGCAATGGTCAAAAGTAAAATCCCAGGGTTAAATTATTTGATTATGAAAATAAAATACATAAGGTAATTAAATACCTTTACAAACTTTAAGTATATAAAACCCAACAAGATGTAAAAGCTGTGTGATACATAAAACTTTGGTGAGATGGTTTTTAGGTGGGCTGGACTGAGACTTAATATATCAATTCAGTGAAATGTGGGCCAAAAATATCCTTTCTGCCAATTTCCCTAAAGCAAGCAGAAGCATTAATCAATGTTCCAGAGAATTTCCGTTTGCATTATAAATTAGTGTCAGCTGTTTCTAAAATTATCTTGATCAATCAAGCCACATTTTGAGTAGCAAGGTTCCCCATAAGGCACATAACCTTGGCCTTAATATTGTCATAACAACAACATTGCCAATTAGAATAACAAGGTCTTCTCTGATGGCACTTTTAAAATTGCAGTCCCCCATCCGGGCACGGTGGCTCAAGCCTGTAATCCCAGCACTTTGGGAGGCCGAGACAGACGGATCACGAGGTCAGGAGATCGAGACCATCCTGGCTAACACGGTGAAACCCCGTCTCTACTAAAAATACAAAAAACTAGCCGGGTGAGGTGGCGGGCGCCTGTAGTCCCAGCTACTCCAGAGGCTGAGGCAGAATGGCATAAACCCGGGAGGCGGAGCTTGCAGTGAGCTGAGATCCGGCCACTGCACTCCAGCCCGGGCGATAGAGCAAGACTCCGTCTCAAAAAAAAAAAAAAAAATTGCAGTCCCCCAAATGCTTACCCCTTGTCCCTGCATTGTTTCCCCAAAGCACTTACCACCTCTGTCACATCACCGTTTTTCATTGTTTCTTGAGATGCCCTTTGCTGTGAGACACACCATTATTTTACGTACCACTAACAGTGAAACCAAAAATGCCATTTAAATGACATGAAGCCTTAACAAGAGTCCTGAATCCAAATGAATCAGTTTCACCAGCCTCTCAACGTTTTAAAAGTTTGTTCATCTTTCCAAGGGATTTGATCCTTTCCCTTGTGTTTACTCATGCTGATGGGCTAATGGTGATCATTTCCCTTGTGTTTACTCATGCTGATGGGCTAATGGTAGGCGAGTGTTCTGCACTACTTATCTCAATAATCAAATGCAACACAGTTGCATCTTCCTTGAGTACCTTCCTCGCTTATGTCATACAAAGTACATGGGTGTTGTTTTATAAGAAAAAAATGGAATTATGATTGTCACTCCAATGATAAACATTGGCTTCAGTAACATCAGACAAATGCCCTGCTGTCTGTTCCCTTGCCCTTCCGCAGACATGGTACCAATGCTGAGTCAGATGGGTATAGTGTTAAGATATCTTAAATGGAAATTAAAATCCCCACACATATAATAGTTCCAACAGTGTGCTCAGCTCAACAAAAGGGACAGCCATCTGAATGACCTTAATGATGATTTCACAGGAACATACAATGGCAACTATATCTTGACTATTGCCCCCACCAAGAGCAGGCATGAGACAGCAGCAGTTCCATTGACTGCAAAATTATCCCAGTTTCAAAGGTATGAAAATGGGGGATGGGGCTGCATTTCAGAATTTATGAAATCTGCCATTTATGTTACTTGTTTTCATTCCCTGCCTCAACTTAGAAGGAAAGCTCTTTGAGGCAAGGGATTTTCATGTCTTCTATTCTCTGCTATATTTTCAAACTCTAGAACAGCAACAGGGACAGAGCAGCCAATATCTGCTGAATGAATGGCTCAGTTTTGCTCTCGATCTGGTCCAATATCAGAACTGTGTCTATTCAGATTATATTCTATGGACAGTCCTACATTCGAGCTTTGCTCCCTACTATGCAAATCTTATCTATAATAATTTGGCACAGATACCTCATGCATCAGATGTCACGTGTAAGATTATGCCAACATAAAACTTTTATGTACAAATAAAATTTGAAGTTTATTTTACAAGGTTTGCATTTTGACCTCAAACACAATCATTGGCCAACATTTGTTGAATGTGGTTGTTATATTCAGGATGCAATACTACATTCTCAGGGTGCAAAAAGGCACAAGCAAGTGAAAGAGTCAAAGCGTGTTTGTAAAAATACATGGACTGACACAACTCCTGTTCTGTGCTGACCCAAGCCAACATTGGCCATACCTGATGTCCTTGCTGTTCTACCTAGCCTCATACCTTCGAAAGAGGACCTTGCAATCCCCCCTCCAAACAGCCACTGCCCCTGTGCCAGTTACAGGAAGAGGATGTGGAGGGTGAAGGCCAATGCTGAGCAGACCCAGCTATCATTTCTAGAACCATCCTCTGCTTTTCAGAATGTCAAGTCTGTTCTACTGGATTAGAGTCACAGCCTTTTCCATTCCCCACCTGACATTTCCCCTAAATCCAATTTGCATTTTATAATTATAAAAACGATGCATGCTTGGGAGTCTATAATTATTTCAAAATTAAAAACTAAAAAGTGACACATGCTTATTGAATTAAAATTATAAAAATTAAGCAGACAAATATGAAGTGAAAGTTTCCCATCCATCTCTCAGAGGCAAACCCTGTTTCATTTGTTAAATGTCCTTCCAGACTTCTTTCTACATGTACCCAATTTGTGTAAGTTCTCCTGTTGTGAAAGTGGAACCATTCTATACACACTGTTCTGGAATAAACTCTCACCATTTATTGAGGGCATCACATCCATATTCATATCCATGTCTATAGTACAGATATATCTGTACTATATCCGTATCTATACTATAGCTATCTATATCTACAGCCATAGCTGCAGCTACCCCATGTTTTTCCTTTAGAAATCTTTCATTGGGAAGCTTTGTAAAACTTGTGTATGGTTCTATTGTATGCCTGTACCCCAAGTTTATTCAAGCAAATCTTCTTTATGGATCATTTCCACAGGAGGCGATGAATCACATATACACATATAAATTTTGCCTTTTGTATTTCTGTAGAATACATTTCTAGAAGTAATTTCTGACATGCATTTTTTAATTGATGATACTGATCAATCACCTTGCAAAAAAAACTGCACTGTGAGATCCCCCCGCTTTTTTTGTTTGTTTGTTTGTTTTGAGATGGAGTCTTGCTCTGTCACCCAGGCTGGAGCGCAGTGCTGTGATCTTGGCTCATTGCAACCTCCATCTCCGAGGTCTAGCAATTCTCCTGGCTCAGCCTCCTGAGTAACTGGGATTATAGGCACATACACCACGCCTGGCTAATTTTTATATTTTCAGTAGAGATGGGGTTTCACTATGTTGGCCAAGCTAGTCTCGAACTCCTGATCTCAAGTGATCTGCTAAAATGCCTCCTAACGTGCTGGAATTTCAGGCGTGAGCCACAGCACCCAGCCTAGATCCCCATTCTTTTCATGTGCATTGAAATACCAGTTGAGTACCTTTTATGTACTAGATTCTCTTGCAGGTGCTGGGGAAACAGCTGTGAACAAAAGGAAGTCCCTGCCCTGGTGGAGCTTGTCATCTAGAGAAGGGAGCTGGACAGTGAACAAATACAGAAGCTATGGGTCACATGATGATAGAAGCTATGGGGGAAAAAAGCAAAGTAAGGGATGGGGAGTAGCTGGGAGAGTGGGGGCCATTCAGATGAAAGAGCCAGGATACCTCCTTGAGAAGTGAAGGAACTGGGGCTGGGGAGATGCAGGTATCTGGGGGAAGAACATTCCAGACAAATGGAAAGCATGCCCACCAAACAAGCCAAGGCTCTCTACCAAAACTCTCACCAATGTGGCCATAGTCGTGACTTCTCTATCTTCAGAAATTGGAGGTAAAATAGATACATTTTATTTGAAATAAAACTTTTTTTTCCTCATTTCGTGACCATTTGTAATCCATTTTTGGGAATTGCCTGTTCTGTGACCTTTGCCATTTTTCTGTAGTGGTGTCTGACCTTCCCTCGCAGATTTCTAAGAGTGCTTTCTACTTGAAGGATATTAAGACTTTGTCAATTAGGGTGCAAATATTTCCCAGATCTGCGATTTTTCTTCTGACGTGATCCTCATGTCTTTTTCCATAGGGAAATTGAAAAGTTTTATGTAAACAAATTTACTAATCTTGGATTATTTGTGATTTTGTGGCTTTTCAAATGGCCTCTCCCAGCCCAGAATTATATGAACAGTTTCCAAAAATTTGAGTCCTTTTGTATTTTAAGACAAAAGGATTAAACTCACCACGGGTAGTTCTAATGTGTGTTAATATGTTTAAGACTGGAATTTTTTGTGGGGGGTGGTAGAAGTATGTGGTACGAGGTGGGAAATTTCTTTTTTTTTTTAATGGATATTCCAATTATTCTAACCTTGTTTATCAAACAACAACTGGGTGGTTCGAACTCTGAGGCTGGGTTATCTCAGCTAGAAAATAACTCCACCCTTCACCAGCTTTGGGACCTCAAAGATGTCCCTTCACCTCTGTACCGCAGAACTCTCATCTGTAAAATGGGGTAATACCAGTGTCTGCTCCTACAATGGACCTACGATAATGTGGGACTTCGGTGAGGCTCAAAGTGAGCACAAGGTGAGTCTTGCAACTTGCCCTGGTGCAGGACACACGTCCTGTTGAAGTTAGAACTTGCTTCAGACTCAGAAAGCAATGCTCTTCTGAGAAACATGAACAACCAAAGCCGTGTTATCTCCTGTATTAGCCAACCATTTATGCTGAAAATGATCCCATAGAAGGGAAGGGAAAGACAAGGCACTTCAGGGTTCCTTTTCCTCTCAGTCCTTCCTTAATCATCAACAAGTCGAAGATGAGGAGTTGGTAACACGTGAGCATAGCAAGAAGTGAAATAAAGGCAGTTGTTAGTTTTGGACAAGTTTTAACTCTTCTGCTGAGAATGAAATATATATCCACGTACAGACTACAAAATAGGAATGGTGTGTTTTCAGTGATTCCACATATGAGTTAATTGCTGCTATATTTGCATTCTTAACTGGCATATAATATAAGGATGAACAGTAAAATTCATGCTAAACTTTTTTTTTCTTTACTTGGAAGGACACTAAATAACAAAAAACACTATGAGAGAGAGAGTCTATGAAAAAAAAAGAAACAATGTTTTTGTACTTTTAGTGATACCTTTTTTTGCTTTTTGGTCAAGAGTCTTACATTTTCATTTCGCAATGGCCCCTGCTGATTATGTGGCCAGCTCCATCCTGGCACATAGCAGGCACTCCGTAAATGTCTGAATAAATCAATGAATGCCCCTGTAGTAAATACTGATAAAGCCCGGGGTGTGGGGGAAGTAGCTGGCACAAGTAAGGTGAACGTGTGCTTCTCTGCCAGCTCTCAGACAGCGGCACAACCATTAACCCAGCTCCATGCTCTGTTATCAGCAGAAGTCTACGTGGGGCAGGAACTTCTCTAACAAGAGCCTTTTCTTTTCTTTCTTTCTTCTCTTTTCTTTCTTTCTTTCTTTTTTTTTTTTTTTTTTGGAGACAGAGTCTTGCTCTGTCACCCAGGCTGGAGTGCAGTGGCACAATCTCAGCTTATTGTAATCTCCGCCTCCCAGGTTCAAGCGATTTTTCTGCCTCAGCCTCCCGAGTAGCTGGGACTGCAGGCATGTGCTACCACACCAGGCTAATTTTTGCATTTTTAGTAGACATGGGGTTTCGCCATGTTGGTCAGGCTGGTCTTGAGCTCCTGACTTCAGGTGATCCGCCCGCCTCCCAGAGTTCTGGGATTACAGGCGTGAGCCACCACGCCCGGCCCAAGAGCCTTTTCTATCCATTGCCATTCTCCTTGCAATCCCCATAGGCCAACAGAGCTCGGGGGCTTGGATGTGAAGAACACCTTCCTGGTAAGATGCTGCCCAAGATTTGTCCCTGTCTCTGAGCTCCCTATGCCCCGTGGCTGTTCACTGCAGCCTTCAATTCCCAGACCCGCCACTCTGCAGACTGCTTCCTATCTGCTCCTCTGAGTCAAGGACTGCTCTTGTGCATTTTCTAAAAGTAAGGGCTAAAAGCCACAAGATGGCCTGGGCACAGTGGCTCATGCCTGTAATCCCAGCACTTTGGGAGGCCGAGGTGGATGGACGGCTTGAGCCCAGAAGTTTAAGACCAGCTTGGGCAACATGATGAAAACCCAACTGTACAAAATTATACATATTTTGTGTGTATGTAATCACAACCCAAAGCAGCCAGGTGTGGTGGTGCATGCCTGTAGTCCTAGCTACTTGGAAAGCTGAGTGGGGAGGATCACCTGAGACCAGGGAGGCAGAGGCTGCAGTGAGCGGTGATCGTGCCGCTGCACTCCAGCCAGACTGACAGAGCAAGAGCCAGACCCTGTCTCAAAAAAAAAAAAAAAAAAAGTTACAGCCACACAATGATCTGCCCAATTCATTGAGGAACCTGGAGACGCCATGGACTTCACACTTTAAACCTTCTACATCTTTAACCACATCCTGTTATCAGCCGGCAGTCTAGCTGGGAAGTGCTCCAGCCAGCGCTTTGTGGCTTATCTTTGCTGAAAAGACTAAAGAAAAGAAAATAGACTCCTTCAGACTCCTCACTTAATGGTTTCTCCTTCCAGACACAGAGGAGCAGTCTTTCCTCCCAGCCCCCTCTATTCTTCCACCCAGCATCGTGGAACCATGTGCTTTTGTGTTCTTTCTGTCCTTCTCAGGTTGTAGCTTTGGTCTTTCTAATCTACCCTCCCAGAGGAGTGCTATTTAGTTAGGAGCATTTCTAACAAAAGCCAGGTTTCTGTCCACTTCCCCGGGCATTCTGGTTTGCCCTTGAACTCAGTATCAAGTTCTGGGCTTAGCCAGTGTGGCATCTTGCTCCCCTCCTACTGATCTTCTTGCACCACCATCGTGAGGACCACGTGTGTACAGACACGTGCAGAGAGATCCTATCAGTCGCAGCTACCGTGGGCTGAGCCACTGAGTGCCTGGCTGTCTACACGCATCATCTCATTGTTTTCTCAGAACAACCCGCTATGAGGGGAAAGATTATAATCGCCATGTCACAGAAGAACCAACCAAAGCGCAGAGTCGTTAGGAAACGGCTCATGAGTGATGGGTGGGAAACAAACCCGGACCCTGACTCTCAAGTCCATGCCCCTCCACTCCCCACGCTGTTCCGTCCACACCCGGGCACACGCACGCCTGAGCATCTCAGTGGGCAAGCACGAGGTCTCCCTTAACAGCAGCTCCTCCTGGCCCCGAAATCATTCTGCATTCTTCCCATATCCATTTGTTCTCCTTTACCTGCTGACATTCACTAGGTGGAGATTTAAGAATTCCTCTTCCTCTTTTTAGATTTTCCCTTCCATCCCATAGATCTGTTTGAATCCAACCCTGGCCAGCACTTTCCCAGACCAGAAAGTGCCTCAGAGCACATAGGGAACCCCATCACACTCCAGTATGGATCCCTGGAGCCCCAGATCCACTGAGTGAGGACCTCGAGGTGAGCCCAGGCATCTGCATTTTAACGCACGTCCAGGACTCTGCCCCAGCAGGTGGACATACACTGGTGTTTGGGAAACACTGAGTCCTTTACCTCACTGGTGCTGCACAGGAATCACCTGGAGTTCTTATTGAAACGCAGATTCTGGTTCAGCAGGGCTGGGGCTGCGCCTGGGCCTGAGATTCTGTCGATACAGCAGATTCCGGGGCCGTACATTGAGTAGTGAGGGTTTAGGTCAGTGATTCTCAGCACTGACTAAACACTGGCATCACCTGGGGAGCTCTTAGATCTAAGCTGCCTGGGCCCTGCCCCCAGGACCCAGGAATCACACAATTGTTTTAGAACCAAGCCAGTGTCCCCCTGCTCAATGTGCTGAATCTGACTTGTGCTGGCTTGGGAAAGCCTAATGTTACATTTTTAGGAATTGTGTGAACCAGTTGATGAACAGAACCACTATTAACCATCAAATTGTATAAACAGAATTAAATAAATTATATTTAAAAGAAAGACAGTACATAATTACAACCCAGCACTTCCTAATCATTTAACTGCATTTCACTCCTATGCTGTTAAGGGTATTTGTGTCTATTTGATTATTTGCGTACCTGTGTGGTGGAGGGGCTACTTCGTATTTCTTCCCAATTCCACGCCCACTCAGTGACATCAGCCTTGGTGGGAGTGTTTCTGCCTCGGAAAACTGCAAACGCTACAGATCAGGGTTTACTTCCCCAGAAAGCTGGTTGTTAGACATTTACCAGTGCACCTGCAGCCCTCATTACCTACAGACATTATAATCACCTGAGGTGCTTGATAAACGTGCAGACAGCTGGCATCTACCTAAGATTCCTGAATCCAACTCTCTGGGCATGGGAACTGGGGATCTGGGACCTTTTTAGAATAAGTGACCCAGGTGATTTCTTATCCACAGTGAAGTTACTTTAGAATAATGATCAAACCCTCCTAATTAGCAAAACTCAAGTTGGATTAAGATACTCACTGGGCACCCATTTCTTTTTGCTCTAAGAAATTATTTCCAAGGCCTTTTGAAAGCCTTTTTATCTGAAATCCCTATTCCATCAAAATTCTGGGCAGAGCACTTTTTCTCCCCAAGACATGAGCAGGATGTTGTATCAGGAAGCTCAGTGGAGGCCTTGTCACCTAGTTGTCCTTGCATCTGACCTCACACCCAAAAGCATCGGCCTCTCATTTTTCCCTAATAAGGATGGTGTGTTGGCCAGAATTTTCCATGCTCCAATGTCTCATCAGGCTTATGTCCAAGCTCAGACTATTTTGAAATGGTTAGAAAGAACTGAGTGAAGAAACTAGGCTATTACATAAAAGTTCTGCCAGCCAGGTGTCGTGATGGATGTCTGTAATTGCAGATTCTCAGGAGGTTGAAGCAGGAGGATTGCTTGAGCCCAGGAGTTTGAGGCTGTGCTGTGAGGGTCCCTGTGAATAGCCACTGGGCTCTGACCTGTGTGATGTAGCAAGATCCCATCTTTAAAAGAAAAAGAAGCTCTGCCAAGCTGCATCCTATAAATCTTAATTGAAATTTGTCAAGGTTTGCCCATCCCTGGGATCATGAAACTGGGGAAAAGTGGTGGGAATGATCCTAAAACCCTTGTGTTCTAACTAACAGTTATTAAGCCCAATAGTTCCCTCACTTTAGGGATTTCCTCACCTGTTCCTCCAGCAAACTGACAAATAGGTATCACCATGTTACAAATGAGGAAATGGTTTGATTTAAGAAATTTGCCAGATGAGTGACATTCCTCAAGTCTTAACCTCTAATGATGTATATGAGTTGTCTATTGCTACATAACAAGTTACCACAAACCGGTAACTTAGAACCACACACATTTGTTATTTTAAAGTTTCCACAGCTCTGGGGTCCAGGAAAAAGGGTTAATTGGATCCTCTGCTCAGGGGCTGCCCAGGCTGAAATCAAGGTGTTGGCTGAAGTTGCAATTCCCATCTAAGTTTCTGCTAAAGCCAAGTACCACTTAGATTATTATTTACTTAAATTTTTCATTAATAAACTCACTTTTTATAAAACTCAGTCTTGCCCTAAGCAATAATATCCATTCAATTGCCAAGTTTGACCATCAGATTTTCCTTTTTTCTTAATATGATCAAATAAACATATCACTATTTTAAAAGTTTTAACTGTTGCATCTAAAATTGTGTGCACTGATTGTACCCACACCACACTTTACAATTATTTCCCATACCACACCTGGACTTCATGACACTACATCCTACACTAACAGCCCCCAGGTACCTTACAAATGATTTCTGTTGTCAACCAGCTACAGAGAATCTACAAGGTCCAAGACCCGGGTAAGTGGGGAGCCTGCAGACAGGTGCATGTTTTTTCATAAAGAGGCCTCCATACATTTGGTAGACACATTATCAGCATTGGAAATTAATTTTCACAATGTGTCCTCAAGTCTATGTGACGTTTTGAGAAGCTTAGAAGACATCTTCCAATATGCCATGTCATTTAATCTTCACAAATTGTGAGGTAGTCACCATCATCCCCACCTCATAGGTAAGGAAATTGAGACTTGGGAAAGTTATAGGACAGACTGAAATGCAAACTTAGAGGTCTTCTGATTCCATTCAGCAAAGTTTTCCACAGCATCATCACTCTTTCCAAACAACCTGCTAGTTCTCCACCAGCGACCATTTTTCTTTCTCTCTTAGTGACAGAGGTCACATTCCTAGCAGCTATGCATTGTGGCTGAGCACATGGCCACTGGGAATAAAGACTGCATTTCCCAGCTTTCTTTGCAGCTAGGAGTGGTCATGTGACTCAATGCTGGCCAATAGGGATGTGAGTGGAAAAGATGGGAAGAGTCCTTCAAGTGAGTGATCTTTCTTTGTCCTTTCTCTTTCCTGATGGCTGGAATGCAGCCATGATGGCAGGAGCTGTAACAGCCCTCTTGGACAATGAGTTGACCTTGGGAAATGGAAGATATGCATAGGGAAGCAACAGGCCACCTGGAGACTTTAAGGAGCAGACTGCCCTGCCCACCTTACACTGCCTCCCCCTGGACTGTTACAAGAGAGTGAGACAAACTTCTACCTTATTTAAGCTACTGTTATTTGGGTCTCTGTTATTCACAGCCAGACCTTTTCATAACAAATACAAAGTCATAATGAGGAAGGAAAATGCCAAAGTTTCAATGTCCCCATTTTAAAGAACAAGTCCCTTTTTTCTTGGAAACAGAACACCTGGCCCACAGTGGGACTGTGGGAGAAGAGAGGTGACTTGAGTCAGGATCCTCAGATGGCACCTGGTAAACATTTACCCACTCAGGTAGAGCCTGGATTCAAGGCTTCAGGACCTGCCACCTACAAGCAATCTGGGACCACAAAGCAGTTTGTTCTGACAGCTCCTCTTAATGATGTGTTTCCTGTAAGCTAGCTCCTCACCAATAACTCAGAAACACAAAATCAAAGCAGCCCTACCAGGTGCTGGCAAATATCGATCAAAGCCAACAAGGCTGGCAGAATTCTGACACCTCCTTCCCTGAGCTTGCCCGAGAATTTGGGAAATACTATATGACAATAATAAAGAGCAATTCAAACTTCATTAGGGGATGGAGGGAAAATGACCCCAAGCCAAATAATGCCCACCCAGAGATGGCAGGGAGAGAGGGAGTCATTTTTGGCAGAAACATGTTGGACAGGCATGGAAGGTGATGTTGGATAGAGGAAGGAAAAAACGGACGTTTCTTGAAGCATCTCCAATGTTGACTCAACTCTATTGGGTCTATAGAGCTGGTCCAGCCCCTGGAGTTCTACCGTGGCATTTTCTCACTTCTTGAATTGTTATTTTGCACATCAACAATAACTGGAGGTGGAATCCTTCCCAATAGCAGGCACCTCCAGCCCCAGCTCCCCACTGGATTCCTACCAAGCAGCTTTCCATGATGCTGCCAATATGTGATTTCTCTATTATTGATTCTCACTGCCATTTTCCATTAGCTCCAACAAGGGAGATGAGACTGGTGACCTGGTAGAAAGAAAAGCAATCTATTGGATACTAGTATTCAGAACTGGGGAAATACTGATGCTGTTTGACTTAGGGTGGGGTTACATCGTGATAAACCCACTGTAAGTTGAAAATACTGTAAGTCTAAAATGCATTTAACACACCTAACCTACCGAACATCATAGCTTAGCCTAGCCTATCTTAAACTTGCTCAGAACACTTACATTAGCCTACAGTTGGGCAAAGTCATCTAACACAAAGCCTATTTTACAACAACATCTTGAACATCTCTCATGCAATTTATCAAACACTGTACTGAAAGTGAAAAACAGAATCGTTCTATGGGTATGATTTCTTCTGAATGTGCATTGCTTTTGAAACATCATAAAGTCATAAGTCAAACGCTCATAAATCAGGGGCCATCTGCAATGGTGACCATTACATTACTATTTATTTCTTGCTCACAATGTGTCAGTCATTGTGTTGGGTAATTGATATCTTTATTGGCTAATGTTTATGAAGTATTTACTATATGCCAGACCCTATGTTAAACACACATTTTACATATATTAACTCATTTAATCCTCTCAATAGCCCTAAAAGGTAGGTACTATTCTTATCCCTATGTTACTGATGAGGAAACTCAGGCATAGCAGTGGGGGAATTTCTCAATCACATAGCTAGGAGGTGGATAAAGTCAAGACTGAAATACAAAGCACTTCCTGCCACCTGAGGGGCATAAAACATGAACAAGTACAGAACTGTTCATTCAGTGAAAACTCAGCTTGGGGCGGAGCAAGCAAGACAGAAACATTTGCACACCCACGTCTACATCCTCTTACCCAGCCTTATCTTTCTCAGAACTTACCACTATAATATGAATTGTTCACGGTCATGATCCTACTTTCACATATCAACTCCATGAAGACACTATTTTTTTTTCTTTCTTTTTTTTTTTTTTTGACAGAATCTTGCTCTGACACCTAGGCTGGAGTGCAGTGGCGCAATCTGGGCTAACTGCAACTCCACCTCCCAGGCTCAAGTGAGTCTTGTGCCTCAGCCTCCCAGGCAGCTGGGATTACAGGTGTGCACCACCATGCCCAGCTAATTTTTGTATTTTTAGAAGAGATGGGGTTTCGTCATGTTGGCCAGGCTGGTCTTGAACTCCTGGCCTCAAGCAATCAGCCCACCTTGGCCTCCCAAAGTGCTGGGATTATAGGTGTGAGCCACTTTGCCCAGCCTTTTTTTCCTGTTTTCTTCCGTGCTATTTCCTGAGCTCCTAGGACAGTGCTAAGCACATAGTAGGTGCTCAGCTAATATTGGAGGAAGGAGAAAGAAAGAGGGTTGGAGGAAGGGGAGAAAATGTCAAAGAATGTTTAAGAGCATGGAGAAAAAAAAGCTCTGAGGACAGACAGCCAGACAGCACTATAGGGGAAAGAGGGGATAGGCAAGTAGGTCACAGAATAAGCCACTGGGCTCACACTTGAGTGAGAGTACAAGGAAAAACTCTGAAATAGGCTATGATTGGAAACAATGGCCCACAAAACCACATTGAAAATGATACAAAGAAATTAACAGTTGGCCTCAGCTCCGGCAGACAACAGGGCATGGTAGGGACAGCATCAAACTGGAAAAGCCATGCTTTTTCTGGCGAGGTGATGCTGGGGGAGGCCAGGGGGCTGTGTCTGATTCCAATCAATTCATCACGCTGGAAAAATTTGATTTTTTGCAGCCTCCAAATCATATTTTTGTGAAATATTTCAACTTTTTATATTGGCCTCAAATTCGAACTTACTGTAAAATGCTATAGGAATGAGATGGGGGTCGAGGAGTTGGACTAAGCCACCCACACAAAATTATAAAATCTGGGCCACATATTTTTAAAAACAACTACTTGAAGGCTCTGGAGAACAACCAGAAACAGAGAAATGAGAGGAGACTTTACTCTTAAAGACAAAGTGTGGGATTTGCATATTAGTGACTTTTTGCCTGAGGATACTCGCCAATCCACAAGCAGCTAAGAGTGACAAAAAGCTGCAGCTTACCAGCTGGAGGTGTCAAAGGTAGAGCGCTGGAAAGCAACTGGAAGATTAGGTGGTCGATCCCAGGAGAGGAGGAACTGCCACTGGAATTAGCCCTCACGTCTCTATATAAAATGCACCCAAATTCTTAGCTGACTACAAAACTACACGGGTCAGGGAAGACCCAGGAACTACAGTGAAAAAGCAGCAGCGAGAAACTGAGAGAACTGAGTCAGAGTTCCTGCTGACGTTGAGGGAGGTGGAGTTTGGAGGATGAGCCTATCCAAATTAATTGCCTGCTAGAAAAAAAAAACTCTTCAAAGGAGCACAACAGAACCCAGAATCTCTACAACATATCATTCATGACATCTAGCAGTGAATTGTAAGTCATTAAACACACAAAGAAGCAGGAAAAGGTGGATCATCATTAAGAAAAAAAGCATTTAATGGAAAATAATCCCAGATGTTGCAATAATTTCAGGCAAGAAATTTAAGGCACCTATTATAAACATGTTCAGGGACTTAATGTCACCTAATATAAATGTAATTGGAGTCTCAGAAGAAGAGGAGAGAGTGCATGGGCAAGAAAAAATTTGAAGAATTAAAATGGCCAAACACTTCCCAAATTTGGTAAGAGACATCAACTTACAAGTCCAAGAAGTTCAGCAAACCTTAAATAAGATAAATACAATAAAAGCTCTACATAGGCACATTACAGTCAAATTCCTGAAATCCAAATATAAAGAAAAAGCCTTGAAAGTAGTTGGAGAAAAGCAACGTATTACATACTAGCAGATAATGATAAGAATTATGGCTGACTTCTCATTAGAACCAATAAAAGCCAGAAGAGGAGGGAGTAACGTCTTTATGATATTCAAAGAAAAAAAACAAGAATCCATAGTTCTTTATCAAATGAAATTATCCTTCAAAAATGAAAACAAGGCTGGGCACAGTGCCTCATGCCTGTAATCCCAACACTTCGGGACGCCAAGGCAGGAGAATCACTTGAGCCTAGGAGTTTGAGACCAGCCTTGGCAATCAAGAGAGGCCCTGTCTCTACAAAAAAATAAAAAATAAAAAATTAGCTGGGCATGGTGGTACATGCCTGTAGTCCCAGCTTCCTGGGAGGCTGAAGCAGGAGTATCACTTGAGCCCAGAAGTTAGAGGTTATAGCAAGCTATGACTGAGCCACTGCACTCCAGCCTAGGTGACAGGGCAAGATCCTTAAAAAAAAAAAAAAAAAAAAGCAAAGAAAAGAAAGCAAAATAAAGATATTTCAAATAAAAAAAGACAGAATTCATCACCATAATCCATAATCTTCTCCTATAAGAACAACTATAGAAAGCTTTTCATTCTGAAATGATATCAAATGGTAATTAACCTACAGGAAGGAATGACAATCACCAAAACCAGCAAATGTTTCAAACTGCCCCATCATCTCATGAATTATGTGAAAGAGAAAACAGATAAAAGTGGCATGTGTGTGAAATCTTGTCCCTCAAACAGTAGAGCTTTAAACATCTCTGATGTCTGCCTCCCAGGTGTGAAGGCAGTGGTGTGCTCCAGGACAGGGGAGATAATCCTATGAGCGTCTTTTCCTCTCCCTTCACTTTTTGGTCCCTGCAGACAAGTTTTGAGGGGCAAACCCTGAGGTTTTGTAATCTAGGCCATGCTGAAGACTCACCTGGCATGTCCATAGCCCCTGAGCATTGGGGGTGAGGCTGGCTTGGGAAGTTTCACAGATCCTGCTGCCTCTGTGCTTACAAGCAGGTAGAAAGTCTCAGCCAGGCGCAGTAGCTCACATCTGTAATCCCAGCACATTGGGAGGCTGAGGCAGGTGGATCACTTGAGCCTAGGAGTTCAAGATTAGCCTGGGCAACATGGTGAAACCTCATCTCTACAAAAAATACAAAAACTAGCCAGGCATGGTGGTGCAGTGGTGGCTCACGCCTGTAATCCCAGCACTTTGGGAGGCTGAGGTGGGAGGATCACTTGAGTCCAGAAGATTGAGGCTACAGTAAGCCAAGACTGTGCCACTGCACTCCAGCCTGGGCAACAGAGCAAGCCCCTGTCTT